>NW_028289606.1:0-135000 GCF_059628265.1 Tinamus guttatus
CAAGAGATAACTTGCATAAATATCATTAAAAATGTCCCAAGGCTTTAGCATATAGAAAAAAATAATAATGCTCGTATTAAATTAATTTCTAGTACTAGATATATTTAACATAGAAAAAATTTCAGCTTGTGTATTTTTTACATGCATACATTCCCTCACAACTTACATACTGAAAAATTATTCTTATGGTGAATTTTTAAAGAAGGTGTTGGGAGTCTTAAAGGTTTAAATCATGATTAAAATGAAGTTTAAGAAGAAAGCTTATCTTCTGCTATTTATCATTTTCTATTACAGTAAACATGAGAAGCATATGGTCAGTGACAAAACCACATCCCTCAGCCCTTTTGCAGAAGCTCAGTAACACTGATGGAGACAAATCATTCCTTCTTGATGGCACTAAGATACACTAAAATTCATAAAGATTCACTAAATACATAAAGGTATCAGAGGCAAACACGATTATTGAGGTAGGCCCATATGATTCACCAAGTTGTAAAAAGCTGGGAGATGTGGGAACAGAAGGGTCACGTTTGTTTTTTTGTCATTATTTTATTTTTTTTTTCCAAAAGGATTATTTATTAGAATAAACACCACGTATAGAATAAAGAAAAAAAGAAAGTTAGCAGTGGAAAAATGTCCTGAAAATTACTTTGCTGATTCATCTAGAAATGCCATTTCCTCTTCACTTCTTTGGTATCCTTGAAGTCTATATCAAATTCCTCACATTTAAAGTTTTCTTTAATCAAGATTGCTAAAATAGTTTTCTCAATGTTTATGACCTCTCTTGTATTTATCTCCTCTTTCCCTCTTCCACTTTCTTCTATGTAAGCTTCAGTCATCCATGCTATCACAGTCCAATTATGAATATGATTTTTTCTCTAATAAATAATCACTGAACCTTTTTATCCTGTATCTATATAATTAGCCTTGTTCTTGGGTATTAAGAGAAATGACTAATCCACATTCTGTGGATATCTTCAAGACTTAAAACACAATGTGTTTTTATGTATGAGACTTAGGATATTTTTTTAAAGTGGTGGGTGGGCTTTTTGTGCAGGGCATTTCAGCATGTAGAAGAGAGTTTCTTTCAGTAGATCCTTCCTGCTGGATTGGAGACCTTTCAAATCTGGCAAAATATCTCAAATGAGTCAGATTTGTTAGGTATTCCCAATAGTCTCTGAAGTGAGGTGCCAGAATGGGTATCCTGTGGCTCACATAAGCCCTGCATTGACTCAGTTCCTCCTAAAACATTTTTTTTGTTGTTAAGAAAGGAAAATATTTTTTTGGCACTTTATGAGTTTTAACAACATGTAACATCATTTATGATGTGTTACCTTGGCCATAAATGACTTGACATTATAAATCATCAATATTTCTCATTTCTGAATGGGAAGTCAGAAGTACTGATTAAGGTCATATTCAGTTCAGACTGAGCAAGCCAGAGAATTTGAGGTTTGAAGTTTCATAGTATTTCAGCTGGTACCAGAGGGTATGATACTGAAGTCCTTATGTTACCTTCCGGTTAGAAACCAAGGAAATGATACATAGTAAATAGGTCTGGAAAGACAAAGAATGTCATAAACTAACTTCCTTTGACAGATTTCCATTATTTTAGGTACTTGTGTGATAGAGTTTTCTTTGGTTTTGAGTTGCTGCTAATGCCTGGGTTGAAAATGTGATGCTATGGATTATACACTCATCTGTAATGCACAGGTGCATAAACACATGAATACGCATGCACATTCAAAAGATGCTATTTCAGCACATATCTACTCCTTGATAACGTGATCCTTATATCATCTACATTCTTCTTTGTAGAATATAGTTACACATGGAGACATTGTTCAAAATTAGGAGACATAGAAGGCTGCATATGTTAAATATATATTCTAATTTACTTCATTAGCAATTTGAGCACAGTGTCTGATTCTTCCAGAGCTGTCTAAGGAATTTGAATGCCTGAAATCTCCCATTTTGATGGGACTTGAACATCCTGATTTCACGGGCAGCTTTAAAAATTAAGCCAATGCATTTATTGTATTCTGCAAATTCACAGTACTGAGAGAAATGTTAATGATATGCTTAAATGATCTTTCTCTGCAGTTAGACAACACTGATTTAACCGGCCTTTTCATGTACCAACCAAAAGATTAAACTGGCAGCACTGAAGTCAGTGTGAATTTAGCAATTTATGTAAAAATGACAAAGAAAACATTCATTTTTCCCTGATGGAAAACTGCAAGATAGGAGATTGCTGACCTTTCCATGACTATAGCATTATCATTGCAATAAGTTCTCTAATTCCTGTTAATGTAGATTAAATTCTGAACTCTGCTTATTATACTATAGAGAACCAGCAAACATGATGTTCAACAATTGCCAATCCCCATGGAGAAGAGTGTGGAAATGAATCACATCTGTCTGAGATTTGGGAAGGCTAAATTCATAAACTAAAAATACCTGATACTGTCCAAAGGGTAGACCTTTTAAGATTCCCACTCACACATTACAGATATATCCTAACCTTAACACTTGACATATTTATACCATATGGATCTTCTCCAAAGAGAATTCAGATGCGTAGATGAATAAGTCCTGAATGTCTGAAAATACAGAAATGTAAACTGGCAAAAAATAGTAATTTCAATAGGAAATATTGTTTTCTATAGGAAAGTAGGTGGAATAAGCATCATCTTGAAACTCAGGTTTAAACTCTTATCTTAGTTATGTGAGAACAGCTGTTACTCATTCACCCCTGCTTAGCCCAGCTTTTAAGGTAACAAAACAGTAATACATAAATTTGGAATTTGTGGAGAAATGGATCAGCTCCATGGGCAAAATGACAAGCTTCACGTATTGTGTTTAGGGCATTTGGAATTAGAGCTAGCGAGAGATGTCGGGGCAACAGGAAGGGCCTCTACAAATATATCAGCAGCAAGAGGAAGACTAGGGAAAATGTTAGTCCACTGCTGAATGGAGCCTTGGTGACGGAGAATGAAGAAAAGGTAGAGTTACTAAATGCCTTCTTTGTCTCAGTCTTTTCTGCTAAGACCAGTCCCCATGTACTGAGTCTGGAGACAAGAGAGAGAACCAAAAGAGAGGAGGACTTTCCAATGGTCAAGGAAGATTGGGTTAAGGATTATTTAGGCAAACTGGATACCCATAAATCTATGGGCCTGAATGGGATGTACCCAAGAGTGCTGAGGGAACTGGCAGCGGTCATTGCTCAGCCACTCTCCGTCATCTTTGAGAGGTTGTGGAGAGTCGGGGAGATACTGAAGGACTGGAAGAAAGCCAATGTCACTCCAGTCTTCAAAAAAGGCAATAGGGAGGAGCCAGGAAACTACAGGCCGGTCAGCCTCACCTCAGCCCTGGAAAGATGATGGAGCAGCTCATCCTAGAGACCATCTCTAGATATGTCAAGGAAAAAAGGGTGCTCAGAAGTAGTGAGCATGGATTCACCAAGGGAAGGTCGTGTTGGACGAACCTGATAGCCTTCTATGATGAGGTAACCGGCTGGATGGGATGATGGGAGAGCAGTGGATGTTGTCTACCTCGACTTCAGCAAGGCTTTCAACAGTCTCCCATAACATCCTCATAGGAAAGCTTAGGAAGTGTGGACTGGATGAGTGGACTGTGAAGTGGATTGAGGACTGGCTAGCTGGCAGAGCCCAAAGGGTGGTGATAAATAGGGCCAAGTATGGTTGGAGGCCTGTGCCAGTGGTGTCCCACAGGGGTCAGTACTGGGTCCTGTGCTCTTCAATTTGTTAATCAATGACTTGGACAAGGACACAGAGTGCACCCTCAGCAAGTTTGCAGATGATACCAAACTGGAAGGAGTGGCCAACACTCCCAAGGACCCTGCTGCCATTCAGAGAGACCTAGACAGGATGGAGAGTTGGGCAGAGAGGAACCTCATGAGGTTGAACAAGGACAAGTGCAGGATCCTGCAGCTGGGGAGGAATAACCTCAGGCACCAGTACAGATTAGGGGTTGACCTGCTGGAAAGCAGTTCTGTGGTGAGGGATTTGGGAGCCCTGGTTGACAACAGGTTAACCATGAGGCAGCAATGTGCCCTCATGGCCAAGAAGGCCAATGGGATCCTACTCTGTATGAGGAGTAGTTTCCAGCAGGTGGAGGGAGGTGATCCTCCCCCTCTACTCAGCTCTGGTGAGGCTGCACCTAGAATACTGTTTGCAGTTCTGGGCTCCCCAGTACAAGAAGGACATTGAGCTTCTAGAGAGGGTCCAGCAGAGAGCCATGAAGATGATTAAGCATCTATCTTATGAGGAAAGACTAAGCGAGCTGGACCTGTTTAGTCTGGAGAAGAGAAGGCTGAGAGGAGATTTGCTCAATATGTGCAGGTACAAGGTACAAGGGGTGATTGTAGGGAGGACGGGGCCAGGCAAATGAGAGATGTAATAAAGTTTATACTGTTCTAAAAATACAAAGAATAGAATAGTTAAATTACTATTTTCCTGTAATAATGTAGCTGACACATGCTCACAAATTGCTGCAATTTTCTGATAAAACCAACTGGTCATATTATTACTGATTTCCACAACTAATGAAACTAATGGAAACACTTTGTTGCTAGCCGCCATTAAAAGCACTAGCTGCCATCTCACAGTGAAAATCTTCCTGTTTTTTTAATCATTTACTTTCTTGATCAACATGGCTTTCCATAGTTTCATTGCTTTAAATGTGAAATAAACAAGAGAGCAATATATCAAAATTTTCTTTCAGACAAAATAAATCAGTCCTTAGTTTTATGAAACCTAAGAGTATATTGTTTCAGATGTATGGATGTTCACCAGTGCAGATATATTATCAGCAATAAAATAAGGAGATCTAAGACGAATCGTTTGCGTTTGTCTATCAGTTGCTCAGCCAAGGATAGGTAAACACCTAAAAAAAATTATTTTTCATTTCTATATTTTCAGAAGTAAGTTGGGAGAAAGAAAAAGAACAAAACAAAGTCCTTCAAATTGTGTTTTATTCAAAGCCTATTGGCTTTCAAATTACATTGCTGAATTATATACACATTATTATTCATATGTTTTAAACTTATTGTAGAATGCTGCAGATTTTGTTTAATTTCAGAATGAATGAAAGTTAAACATTCTTTTCATGTAAGTATTTGTTCCCATTCTTCCTATACTTTAACTGTTAATAAAAAATTAAAAATAACCATCAGCTGAGGCCTGATTTCCTTACTTACTCTGGCTTTGTACTGCCACAGTTCCATGTGCTTGAGTAAAGTCACACCTAATATAAATCACTGTAATAGAATTATTCTTGTATAGTCCATTTCCAAACCTGTATATAAGGCAATTACATGGGGTGCTGAAAGGCCAGCATAATAGATAGTATGTATTCTTCTGTTGTGACTTTTTACAAATGTCATTTAAAGAGGAAGCAGGGAGGGGGTGGTGGATTTGGAAATCCTTGGCAAAAACGCGGTCCCCAGCTTACAACTTATGTTCTATTACACAAACTTGGAAGTATCCAGAAACCCTAATGTATTTATCCAGCTGGTTTTCAATCGGGTACTTACATTGTCAGACTTACAGCAAGAGTAATGAAACTCATCATCTGCACCAGTAATAGAGATAAATACTGCTAAGATCATCTTCACTAACTTAGGGAGCTGCCATGGGACATATGGTTTTCTGATGACAGAATTACCTAGAGTAACACTCACATCAGCGCATGAGAAAGCTTGAGAAGTATCTTATGTCTGTTTTTCAAGCCGGTACAATCCAAAAATAACTGTAATAGACTAAAAAAACAAACAAAAAAAAACTTGATTACATTGGCATATTACAATTTAAAAATGAAGGCAATTATTGAAATCTTGACAGTTTATGTTTTTACTTGTTTGTTTTTAAAGATTCATTTTCACATAAGTAGAATTGAAATTTTGTGGTCTAGTTCTGCACTTCCATGTTCAAAGGTTCTGCATCTTAGTCAGAGTGTAAAATATAGCTGGTACGTTCTCAGCTGTTTATATATGTATGGATTGTTGTGACATTATGGAAAGCTGTGAGGAATTAGAAGAGAAGAGGCATTCGAGCTGAAGGCTTTTTTATAATGTCTTCCAGATGTTTCCACTTTAAACTTAGAGTAACAAGCAAGTCACTTGATAAGCCTTTTGAAAGTATTTCTGCAGTATGTTGGAAAAAACATTTTTTTTCATAGGAGAAAGTGTCAAAAATTACCTTAACTTTCTGTCATATCTCATGACATATGTTCACTTCATTTTCCATCATATTCCAGCTGGTCTGATTCTTTGAAAGAAAGACTGCCTAGAATCAACCACTTGAATCAGAGAAGATTTTTTAGAGGATGTTTGTACAGTCAGAATGAAATCAATATGATTTTTGGTGATAAGTCAAAATATAGCTTAGTACTATACAGGTTTCATATAGCAGCATGCATTTCAGCTGTATTTTTATGTATGCCCATTCATTCCAGGGGGGATATTTCTTAAAATAGAAAGATTAGAATGAAGAATTTGTGCTTTGGTTTTGTTCTGTGTTATTGTAAATTAATTCACAATTCCTGGGATAAAGAAAAGTTGTGTGGAATCCACATATATCTGCCTTTATGGAATCCCCCAAGCAGGCCTGGGGAAATTTTAATGTTTCACTGGATTGTGTAAAATAAGTATATATAAGTATATATATAAGTATATATAAGTATATACTTATTTTACACAATCCAGTGAAACATTAAAATTTCCACATCTATTTGTGCCATGTCAGGATTCTATGACATAGAAAGAGAGTAGAGGAGCAGGGCAGAATATTATCCAGAAAGACAGTAAAAGAGAAGTTTTCTTCGACACAGTTTGACACCTAAAATTCTCTCACAGAATTAAGTCAGTGGTTAGTCTACCTTGATTGCTTTGTCCTATAACACTTTCCGCACTCTCACAAGAGTTAAATGAGTGGTAGTTTATTGTTATCTTAACTTTCTGATAAAACAGGATGATCAGACATCGATTCTGTATCCTGAATACCACAGTTCTGAACTCTTCATACCTCTTTCCTTACTGTTGGACTTTATTATAAATACTTAAATGTTCATTGAGACAAGGGACAAGTATGTGAGAAGGACTCTTCACTCTGATAGTTAGGGTACTCCTCAAAGTGAAACATCTGGCTTTTAATACGTGCTCCTGCTAATTGTTATTTATTTAGGGAGGTAAAAGCAGTGCTAAGAGCAAAGAGTGAGAAATGTTGTTTCTGGAGGACCCTTCAACCTGATTGGAATGGTCTCTGTGGAAGTTAGAGACTTATTTAAATAAGTGTACAGTCATTGGATTCTGCTTATAGTCGGCTATTGTGCTCCTTCTTTAGCAGTTCTGTAAGTGTGGTGCAGAGTAGAGGGAGAATTTCCCCAAAATTTTGGCAAATTTTGTCACAACAAATGTTTAGAAAAGATGAATACAACTATCTTAAGGGGGCAAATTCTTTATTATAAACAAAGCAAAAACTTTGTTTACCTTTGTTCAACTTTTACAGGGTTTGTTGATTTAGTGCTTATGGTAATCTAATTAACTTCCTGAACTTCTTGAATATAACCAAATTCACAAAATTTGGAAATGAAGTTTGGTCTAGTTTGACATTGGAAGTGAAATGAATCCCAATGGGAACTTGTTATTACAGTGCCTGAAATCTTTGAAATAATTTGGGATAATATTCACAACAAAGGGTATCTAACTAATATGTGATATTTTCAGGCCTTTTGAAGAAAGTGCTTGAGTTTTTATTTCTTTCAGGATTTTAGTAATTTGAAGACAGCATGCTGTTAAGAAAAGAAAATCATAGAAATCCAAAAGCTATCATCTTGACCATTTTCTGCCTCATATAATTTTTAAATTAATAATCTCTCAAATGAAGAGCAAAAATTCATTTCCCATGTAACTAATCTCTGACAAAGCAAAAGAAGGAAGTTCCATACATCTCTTATATTGCTTGTTGATGTCATTAATATCACTATGACAATGAACTTGGTGCAGGCAGGTAAACTGGTGTGGGTGAGAGTGATGTGATTTCCTATCACGGTAAAAGCATAGAGCATTACATTTAGATCTTTCCTACCTTAACCCTAACCTTCTATAAAAAAAAATCAAACCACAGAAGTTTTACTAATGAACTAACAAAAATATTTTAATACTTAAAATACATTTAATTTGTAAGTATCTGGATTTGTTGTTCTAAGATAGCAGATTTTTTTTTTCTGTGTGCTACCTTAATATGGAGACAATGATTACAAATATATCAAATTTCATCAAATGAATTATTCTTATTGTGTTACTGGCCCCTGCTATTAATATAAACTACTCTCACTGGTATTGCACTTTTGACAAAAGGAAGGAAACTAAAAGTCAAGGCTTATTTTCCATTTGCTCCATTCAAAAACATAAAAAAAGTACTGTCTATGCAGAAGCTTGATGATCCAGAATGCATAGAAGAGTACAAGGTTAGGAGTCTGGAGAAATTACTGGTTTCCCCCACTTGGCATTTCATACCAATTGCTTTAAATACATGAGGAGAAAAAATCTATAACTAATTCTGATTAAATCAGAATTTACAGTACATCAGGAATGGCAGTATTTTTAACCTAATGCCCTTGTCAGACCCCTTCTAAAAAATCCAGCAGAAGTTCTCTTTTCTTCTTTTCTTTTTCCTTCCCTCTCCTCTCCTCTCCTCTCCTCTCCTCTCCTCTCCTCTCCTCTCCTCTCCTCTCCTTTTCTCCTCTCCTCTCCTTTTCTCCTCTCCTCTCCTTTTCTCCTCTCCTCTCCTTTTCTCCTCTCCTCTCCTCTCCTTTTCTCCTCTCCTCTCCTCTCCTTTTCTCCTCTCCTCTCCTCTCCTTTTCTCCTCTCCTCTCCTCTCCTCTCCTCTCCTCTCCTCTCCTCTCCTCTCCTCTCCTCTCCTCTCCTCTCCTCTCCTCTCCTCTCCTCTCCTCTCCTCTCCTCTCCTCTCCTTTTCTCCTCTCCTTTTCTCCTCTCCTTTTCTCCTCTCCTCTCCTCTCCTCTCCTCTCCTCTCCTCTCCTCTCCTCTCCTCTCCTCTCCTCTGTAAATATAGCTGTAGAAAAGTTATAGAAATATTATGAAAATTCTAGAAAATAGTAGGTGCTTCTCTTCCACAGTCTGACATTTCTTAACCCAACATAATTCAACAAGCAGACTGTTGGATTCATTGCAGTCTGTGCATGCCAATACAAAGGC
Organism: Tinamus guttatus; assembly: GCF_059628265.1. Lineage (NCBI taxonomy): Eukaryota > Metazoa > Chordata > Aves > Tinamiformes > Tinamidae > Tinamus > Tinamus guttatus. The sequence continues at coordinate 9,240 of NW_028289606.1, forward strand.
ATTAAATGTACAAGTTCTTAACAGACTGGGGTTATTTAAAACCTTAAGGTAACAATTCAGGGCAGAAATATTGGAATCCTTGGCAGGTTGTTCTCACATTTGTTCTTTAAAGGAAGATATGTTCTAGAAGCTAGGAAAGACAAGAAAATTTAATAAAAACCTATTCTGGTCACATCAAGGAATCTTCAATGACCTGAAAAATCAAAAATGAATAATGCAAAAGTTAATTAAGGATGACAATAAGTGCACAGAGAAAAAGCAAGGAATGCTGAAGTGCAGTATAATGCTGAAGTGTAATATGAATTTCAATTAGCAAATACTATAAAAGCATCAGGAAAATATTCTACTAGTACATTAAATAGAGGACAAAAGCAAAGGGATATGAAATTTCATTAGTTATTTTGAAAGAAATAGGAGAAAAAAATATGTAGAAAGGTCAAAATATCCATAATCTCTGCTGTTCCAAACTGCAAAAGAAAGGGAAAATGAAAAAGGAAAAGAGAAAAAAAAAAACTTATTTAATTACAATAAGTATAATAAATATTTTCAAGCACATTCCAGTCCACATGAAGAAGAGTTCGCACAATATTTTGATGAGGGAGAAAAAGATCCACAATAGCAAAGCTTTTAAAATTCACTTTTCTTTTTTCAAGAGATGGTTTGTTACCAACTAATGAAATCGTATTAGATCATTATCTATGAAATCATTATAATTAGATCATTATCATCTTTAGCAAGACAAATACATGAAAACTGATTCTTAAAAAAGAGTTAAGTCAGTGGTTCATGATCAAAGTGAAAGGTTATCATTTTGCAGATGTGTTCTGGGTTTTACTCTAGTAGATATTTTTGATAGTGAGCTGAGTGATGGAGCAGAGAGTGTAATAACACCTTCTATGGATTAAACTAACCTGCTTTCACATCAGAAGGATGTGAATAAACTGATACAAAAAAGGGAATTATCTATCTAACCACCAAGAACAACAACAAATAAATGCACCAGTGTGACACAAGAGAGAATTTATAATGCTGTCACGGAATCAGGATGTATATACAGAAATATTTCTCTTCTGCTTTCTTATTCAAGATGATTCAAGATTATGATGATCCAGGCCAGCTTTAGAAGGTCTAGTTTTGATAAACAAATTTCCTTTTTTTTTAATGGGGAAGAATAAAAAATGGAGGAATAAAGTTTAAACAGGATGACTTAGAATAAAACACTGAAGAAATTGCATATGGTTTTGTTTAGAGAAGAGAATACTGAGAAGACAGCTTCCTTTTTTTAAAGATTCTCAAATACACTTGGGGATCAAGCTGTCCTTGTGGCCTTTGAGATGCAAGGACTCAGCTTAACTTTCAGAAAAGATTTGTATTAGATATTAAAGAACAAAAATCAAATGCCCTTTTAAGATGGAAAGACATCAGACAAAAATCTAATCATATGATAAGAATTCTTTTATTGTTTTTTTTTAATAAATGGTAAGATAAATATATATTAGGATACATTAGGGAACATATGAATTCAGCATTCAGATACCATACTGTGAATACATTAGCTAAACTCGGAACAGTTAAACTATATGATCGCTTGATGCTCATTCTAGCCCTGATTTTTGAACATTAGGGGTCCAGAGAACAGTAAAGTTAATAGAGCAAAATATGAAAAGATGTTCAAGACAGTAGTAGAAAGAGTGTCCTTTTCCATTCCTCATTGCATGGAATGGTGCCCATGAATTGCTAACAAAAAGATGGAGGAGACATTCCTTTACCTGACCATTTGGCTCATTTTAAATGAAAGGTCACACTGGATGTTCCATAGACAAAACTCAACAATTACAGAACAGATGACAGAATAATGGTGTTTTATTTGTTTGACAATGTACTGAAAAAATAATAAAAAAAGCTTTGAAATGTAAAGTACACTAAGTGGTAGTATAACTGTCCCTTAAAACTGATAACTAAAATAATACCAGACACAATCACCGTTTTCAAAGTTATACACATCCTTTATGTTAATTCATGGAAAGAAAGTATAAGAGAAGAGTGACAGTGTTTTTAAAAAACTCAGGAGAAATAACCAAGTGAAATAAACAACTGCGGAATATCACACATTTTCTATAGGAAATATGAGCTAAAACAGCGTACCTGGGTTTTCCATTCAAGAACATGGTGTTGCTGGAAGATTTTGTCCCATCCTCTGTCCTCAGCTGTCTATTCTCAGTCGTCTATGCTTCAGCTCTGGCAATCTTGGAGCCACAGGGTAAGGCAGTCCACCTCGTGTTGTGATTGTGAATCTTTTTTTCTTCGTTCTTCTAGCTGAAGAGAATTGTGAAGACAAAATGATTTTACTAAATTACAGTGGAATTAGAGAAGTGCACCACATCTCTCTCTGACTGCATTGCGAGAGGCAGTGAAGAAAGAAGGGTAGAGATGCCACTTTTGCAGAAAAACAGCATCTAAACTGTCCGTAACCCCTTCACAGAGGAGTTTGCTCCCAATGACTTCTGTTTTAATATGCTATTGAAAATTATTTCCTCAAAACTGCTAATGTTTAATTATTGTAGCTGATGTGTTCTACAGTGGCCAGGCTCTTCAAATAGATTCACTGCTACTGATACATATATTGTATACACATATATACAACTCCTGCAACTTTTTTGAGCTATAAGATAGCATTTTGTTAGTTGGTAACAAAATGGTGAAGTTCAGATAATCTGTTTAAACACCAAATGGCTTTTGACTCGGACACATCAGAACCGTCTATTTGTTTTTTACTTGACCTGAAAGACACACTAAGGCTTCCTGATTTTGTGCCAGCTTTATAATCACAAAGCAAACACTGGCAATTCAGAATATTTAGCGAGGAACTCACTTCCTGGATATATTCCACAATAGCTGTCTGAAAGCTGGGTGGTGGAGCAAGAATGATGTAACCTACAGCCCACACATCTTAGTCTGCTGCGGGGGATATTTTCATACTCCTCATGCCAAATCTTGCAAATGTTCAGGCATCCAACTCACTTCAACATGAAGCAAATGAAAACATCAGATGAAAGTGACTGTTCATCAGAACTAAAATATTCACACTTCCATAAGAAGCCAAGAGGAGATGTGGTATGTGAGCAATGCATGAGGAAAATGCATATTGTGACAAATATCACCAACGGTTTGATCATTTCCTACTGTCTTTAAACCACTTGGCACAAAAACTCTTGAATGGAACAAGAAATTCCCCCTTGGAATCGTCCCTTGTTAGTTTTACAGTTACTGTTCCTCAAAAATCTCATAAATTTTTCACCTAGCAGACATGTCACGGACACATCTTGGACAGATCATTTTATTAAGTCACAATCATGTATGTAACATTCCAGAAAATTACGCAGTCTGTACTACTACTTTTTGGAATTTAGTTCCTTCGACCAATATAAACATTACATACGGGCTCCATGAATGAACTTCGGGCTTTTGTTGTATTATTAAGTATTTTTGCTTAATACATTACCAAGGAAAATTAGTTTTGTTGTAACATTTCAAATTATTGTTACCTCTATTTTTTCCTTTTCCTTTCCTTTATAAGATAAAATAAATTACAGCATAAATAAGAGCCTTTTACAACATTTCATTACAGACAATTCATTGTCATACAACTGATTGTGGAAGCTTTCTCTGAGAAGAATGAGGATCACTTGCTGCAGTAAACAAAACTGAATCTTGGGCACTTTTATATTGGAAGATATACAGAAATGAATACTACAGAGGTCATTTATTTGGAATTTTCAGAAAGGCTTTCAATCAATTTTTCAATGGGCTGTTATACTTACTAGTCAGAGATACTAAAATATTTGAAAAAATATAAAAGCGTTTTTATAGATTTCTGAATATGATATGAATTCTGAACTCCTTCAGTAGAACAGGGAAAGGTACATCTTTGGTGTAATCCACAGTTTTTCACAGAGAGTGGTTTTAATTCAGACTAGCTTGGAATTGGCCCCAATGGAGGTTAAATACTGTCTTAGTCTAATATGTTGTAGGAGTTCCTGGTACCTGTGATTTTCAGGACTGCACTGGGATGCTCTAGGATGCTCGAACTGTAGGTTAACACTTATTTTGAATATAATTAGAAGAAATGGGAACTGTAGAGAACACTATTTTTCTTTAAAATAAAGACAAATGAGCTGGATGCTGAGAATTTATGATTATAAAGCTATTGCAGTAGTGGGAAGACTTTCAGTTCTAAGCATCTGGTTTTGGTTTGAAATATCAGCAAGAGCTATCTTTTCTCTGGTTCACTTAAGTAGCTACTATTACTTTTAACAAACAGAACAGCATGAAAAATATAAATCTTTTCTCAGAAAACAAAATTGTTACTGTATGGGAATTACTGGTTTTATATTATTTTTCTTAGAGAGTAGTAAAAACAGAACCTGAGGAGGCTATACTTTTTCACAGGATGTTATTTTCAGAAAAAAAGTATACAACTGAAGCACATGTTTTTCTGTTTATTAATTGTTTACATGGGAGGCTTTTAATAGTTTCTTTTTATTTCTCTCTCTATTGTCAAAAAGTATAGATATAAAAGCCTTTTGGGAGGACTGTTAAAGCGGAATTAGTCTGGTTAGAGGGAGGGAGAAACCCTTCATTTTCTTCTCAGATTTTTTTGCTTTCCATTCTTCCATCCTATTTAGTTGTCTCTCCTCAGATACTTGTTTGAGATTCCCTTGAAAAAATTATTTTCTCCCTGCAAGTAGCTGGATCTTGGCCATCTGGAGGAATGGACCAGGGTTACCTCATGAAGTTCAATAAGAACATGGGCAAAGTCCTGCACCTGGGAGAGAATCATTCCATGCTTTCTATCAAGACTACTAAAGTACCATCAGTTTAATCTTTCTAATGAAAATCAAAAATTTCAAATACAGACCATAAAAAAGCATCTTATTGTCATCTACAGATCTACATCCACATTACATTTCTCCAGTGATCCAGGGAGCCCAATGAATCAAATAAAGTATTTTGTTTGATTATTATATTCAAATAAACATTTTTTTTTTTTTAAATGGCAAAGCATGTTTTATGGAGACCCCAAACGGAAGATTCTACTGATTAGATGCCTCTGTGATCTTAGTGCTAATACATATTATGCACTGCAGAGAATGGTAGAAAACTGCTGAGATTTCATCAGATTCTTATCTGATAGCAAATTCTTTACCCCTTTTACTCCCTCATCTACTGAGTAAGGCAGGTTTGTCCTTATCATTCCAGAGTTCAAGTTTAATTTGATATACCGACTAAAGCTATAGCAAGTTTATGAAGCTTCAAGAAAAATGCATGAACTAATAAATGCAAATATCACCAAGTAAGCAAATATATGTGTACAAGGTCAATTGTACAGTAAGAACATGCCTTCATTGGAAGTCACTGTTAATGATCCAGAAACCAAAATCACACACTATACTTTGTAATTTCCTTTCAATAACAGATTCACTGAGAAGTCAAAAAAAAAAAATAGGTTACAAATAAAAAATGTTCTCAATCTGCAGAATCAGAGATTTGTTCTTTTCTCACTAAGGAAAATCATCTTTACTCACTCACCTTTACCATGTGCATTTTGAAATTGTGTATACCATCTGGGCACATTGTATCAGCTAAAGTCCTCGCTTTTGTAAGCAAACATTGTCTCATAATGGTTTACCACATAGCCATCTTCTTTTAAGTTCACCAAATTAATTACACGTCTTATCCTTGGCATTACATTTTGCTTTTGACTTTTTCTTGTCCTGTATCTTGAATTCGTTTCAAAGATCTTTGTGCTAAGGCTTTTAAGGACAATATCCTTTGTCTTTTTAAATCCACGTCTCTGCTTGAATAAGTTTTCAGATGCTATTGTAATGCTTCATTTAAAAGACTAAAATCCTCCTTGGAATATAAGAACTGTTGCTTCTTGTTTTGCTGCCTTATATGGAAGATGTTCAGAAATGCTTTAAAGGCGGCTAAATGTCTGTTTTCTGTTGAGATGTTCTAAACTACTTACTCTTCCCATTTCATTTTCTGCAGTCTCTTTTCTACTATTCATATGATTATCACTGCCAAGGTCTGTCTACAACTATATTCAATGGCTCCTGTGGAGGAAGTTCTTTTCCCTATGCCTTCCCTTTTTTATTTCTTTTATTTATTTATTTATTAAAATTCTAATTACATTTTTAATTTAATGATTTTAATAATTTTTCTATTTTTTTTAATTCTGAACTTTTAACAGGACCTTTTTTTTTTTTTTTTTTTTCTTAAGCAGCAGTGACTTTTAGTTGCCTTCTGGTTTAAAACCATTCATGAATGTTCCAGAAGTTGACAAGTTCAACTGCACATGTTCCTACAAGTCTGTATGCGTATTGCCAGTGCTTACCATAGCAAAACTACTCAGGAAGCCACATATACCAAAAGTGTGGTCTTCAGATAATTCATTTTTACAAAATTCCTGGAAACCACAGTAAAGTAAAAAGTTTCAAGCAAAAGTTCCTTGGAGTTGCTGGTGGGACTAGCAAATTTAATTTCAAAGGATTTTGATGTGATTTTCAAATAAATTTGTTGAGGTTATTTTATGAGATACAAATAAGCATAGCTTCACTTGTATAGAAGGCAAGAACTGCTTTGGAGATCATAGGATATGAGGCAGGAGGGACACTCCTGGTTTACCCATTTGAGACTCCTGTTGTCACAAGCCCTTCATAAGCTCACCAAACACTATTTGAAGCCTTAAAAAGTTTTATGCTGTCTTTCTACGGAAAGGTTGATTCAGAATATCACCTCTTTTGATAGTTAAAAATGTTCTAGTGTGAAAAGTAAGTTTATTCACTATTTGTTTAAACTTATGCCAACAAGTATTCTTATGTCAATATTGTGTTTAAGCTCTAAATAGCTGCCCTAAGTAGCTCTCTCCCTTCCCTTCTGTCTTTTTGAATGTAAAAAGTAGATTTTTATTGGCTATATGAGCAATTCCATATACTAGATAAGACAGCATAAACTCTTCTCCTTTGCTCACTTTCTAGTAGGAGTTTCCACATATAGTAAAAAATTGTCTCATTAAACCAAAAGAGAATGATTTAGCATTCTGTACATCTTACTTTTTTACTCTCTCTGACACTTGCTGCTTTAATGGCAAGAAACCTTGACATTTCTTTCTTGCCATTAAAGTATTTCAGCTCTCTTTTACTGTGACTGTATCTCTGTGTTCTGTGTGGCAGCATGTCTAATCAGCACATCTTCTTAAGTGCTACATAGGCAAAAAAAAAAAAAAAAAAAAAAAAAAAAAAAAAAGCTTGAGATTAGAAGTATCATAATTGCTGGTGAAAAATAAGAGACATTTGTAAGAAAACAGATAATCGCTACATGAAAACATTTGTCAGACCTACTAAATCATGTAGGCTATGAAAATCATTGACTCATTCGAGTTTCTCTTGGATTTAAAATAGTCATTAACATTTTAATAATTAATGGATGTAATCTCTAACTTTATCAGATGCTTTGATGTTTTCTGTAGTATAAACTAAAAATAAAAGCCATGGTCAATGAGGACCACCAGCCACTTATAAGGAAATCACAGGACTCCATACTAAGTGATACCTTGAGTCTGAATGCTTGCACCTCCTTTTATAAATCAAAAACCACAGAGAGATTCCGACTGTGCTAGAAATGTGACATCATCCATACCAATATGAATTTGAATTCAAAGAAGTGCAATCATCTTGTGAATCATATATCAAACCATGCAGTCAAATCTTAAACAGTATTTCAAATGATTTTTGCAAAAGGAGTAATTCTATAGATTTTTTTTTCCTGAAGCATCTATCCTGGTAATTCATAGTAATTCACTTATTAATCTAAAGCCTACCATAAATTTTGTTGACAATAATATTTAAACATGATGACAGATATGATGAAAGATTAATACAAACATGCTTATCATATTTTTCATTTTTTTTTTTTTTTTTTGTGAATCATATATTAGAGGAAGTTATGAGGGATTTTAGAAGATTTTTGTTTTGTGTCAGCATTATACCGTTTATCATGTTTCATAGAGGAGTCTGTGTTTATATAGTTTGGAATAATGTCGCTAAAAGGGGATCACTGATATGAGAGGTTTGATCATGTATTTTGTGAAATTATTTTAATAAAAATCATAAATTAATTGCAAATTTTAGAAGCAAAAGAGACACTTGAAAATAAAAAATACTTTTTGATATCTTTAATAGATATGATACACCCACATTCTATAATATCAAATATTTTTTAAAATAACTAAATAGATTTATATTATTAGTTTATTAAATGTCACAAAAATTTGTTTGCTCTTAAAACATATCATTTTTTATGGTGTTTGCAGAGTTAATTATGAAACGGTGAGAAAACATGAACTTTTTGAAAAGTTCATATTCTCTTTTGTTCTCTAATATCAATTCTATTAAAATAAGGCTAATCACCAATTAATAACAACTGGGTAATATTCAGACTAATTGGCTTAAAATTTACTATTTTTTAGTCTTTTTAAAAAAGTGAACAATTCTAAAATGTCTAATGTTCTTAGAGCTTATGCTTAATTGGCTGATTCAAAGTATTAAAATATTTGATGGAGAAAACAGTTTATTTCAGCATTTAATTGCAAAATTTCCTAATAAATTTTGTGCAGCCGGAAATTTAAGACATAAATAGAGCTTTAGTATCTTCAAACAAAAGGATAAAGCAAAACTACTTCCAAATAAATATCAAAATGCTTACCAATTTTATAAACATGGAAGATCTTCCAGTATGCACTCTGAAGAAAGAACTCTAAGCAAAGATATCTCTTTTTCCCCAAAATGGCAATATGTAGTGATAGATTCTTAGCACTTTAAGGGTTTCAACAGAACTTCTCTGCTCAATCTTTAAGCAGTTCTTTCTCATTTCTGACACAGTAAGGATTTCAAATAAATTCCTTTTTAACATGAGAACTTTTTAATAGTATTATTACTAATGCTCTATGATTATTTTTCCCCTGTCTAAATATCTAAAATGTCACTGTTTCTAGCACAGCTTTGTCCAGTTGTGTGCTTGACCCATTTTAGGAATCTGACCAGTAAATTGTGCCTACCCCCTCAAGTGCAATTCATGAAATATACAGAGAGCTTCACCCCAGTTGTAGATTACATTTATTCTTACAAGACAACACAGACAAATAAACAAACAAGCAAAATAGGTTTCTTTTTGTCCTCATCCTAGAATAATTCTCACTCTTCATATACATCATATATATGTATAATATATATATATGTATAAAGCATATATATGCATAAAATATATGTATAGAGTAAATAAGACAAAATCTTGGAAAGCAAGACTTCTTTCTGTAAGCAAGGAGTGACAGTATCTGCCTTCAGAAGAATATTTGAAGTTATAGAAAGTAAGAGGAAAAGGAAGGCAGATATTCCTTTCTGCAGCACCAAAAGACTGCATCTGAGTCTACATTCAAGGTTCATGCCGACGCTCTGCAGAGCTGTTGCAGTTGCAAGGCTGATGCCCTGATTTACATGGAGCTTATTTAAATGAGTCCTACTTACTTCAGTAGGATTTAAAATACATTGGATGTTTTGGTGATTTCAGCATTTCAAGCAGATTGCCTTTATGAAGGTGAGCCTTTCCTTCCTCAGTCACTCTTTCCTCAGGTTTCCCAGTATCAAATAAAAGAATAAATGTGGTGCATTCAGGAGGAGTTCAAAGAGTTCTGTGAGAATATAGTGGAAAAGTACTAGAAATTAAATTAAACATCTGATACTAATGGACGTAGTCAAAAAACTCAGCCTAAAACAGCTCATTTGCGTTAGAAATCAAAGCTACCAAAGGAGATTAAGAAAGAAGTGTCTGATCAAACAAATTCTTCCCAGAAGCAAAAAGGGATATGAAAATAGAGCAGCTCAGCTGTATTAATATTCTCTCCTCCATATGCACCCACATGTATATGCACACACACACATATGCTTAGGCGAGATGAACCAACTAAGTGGTCAAGTGAAACTAGAAACATTTGGATTTATTTGGATTCTCAAGGATGTTGTTAAAAAGGAGCTCTGTGTGTGGGCTTTTTAGAGTACTCTATCTATCTAGAGAGTTTTTAATCATGCAGTGGGACAGGCATATTTCCTAATGAGGGGAAAGGGATTGACAGCTCTGACAGCCACCTTTCTTCAAGTAAATTCATGTCTGTTAGTCCTTTATTCTTTTGCTCCTTTCTTTTCATGACAGGGACTTCATGCTATAGAGAATTGGACAGGAAATTCAAGAAAGATACTAAAACTATGACATACCTAAGAATTATATGCATTTTAAAAAATTATTCCATATGACTCAGGCAATTACAAAAACATGAAAAAAATGGTGTATTTTTGTCTTTGGATTGCAAGATTATGTCTAAGTCTTGTCTACATGTAAGATGGGCTTTTTAAGGTCTGGCCTTTTGTCCAACAATCCTTGTCTGGAATGGTTTTTTGTTTGCTTCACACTGATCAGCCAGATTTATATATTTGGGGAGTTTTAAATGCATACTATGCCTTAATCAATTTTTCTTTTGGTTAGAAGTCTCCATGCTTTTTCTTAAAAAAACAAAACAAAAACCAAAAAATACAAGAAACGTACATAGTATAATTATCTCACATTTATAGTACATTCAATTAGTTGAGTTCTATTATTCTGTCTTATACAGATGATGGAATGTTGACAGGATGTGGAACTGCTTATTGTCCTGTAGAACTGTATTCAGAGAACGGCAAAATAACTAATACCTTTGTGCTTAGCAATCTGATCTATTATATGTGCATGCGTATAATATGTATATGTACATATAAAATCACTATAAAAATCAAGGAAATCAGAAAGAAGGACTAACACTTCGACCTACAAAACTATGAATGCTTGGTGTGTCTGGAACTAAAATAGGTGTTATTGAAGCATGCATGGTCAGTGTACTTTAATATACCAGTCAACCATTGATCTATAAGAAAACAAACACCATGCCATATTTTTCCTAATGGTTGACATATATGCATATGCATGTATGTCTCTGCACACATAATACATACACACTACTGCTGTTACTATATCCTTTTGTTTCATCCAGATTTTGCTAATATTTAGCAGGAAATTATCTGTTGTTCTTACTGGAAGATATCATGTTTTTCTTTTGTGTTAAGATGAGGATATTTGTGGTTTCGACACCTTCTTTTATCATGACTACTTCCTTAATATATTCCAAGTAGAAGTTGTTTGGCAAGGCATGAGAAGAATGTGATGTTTGTTATTAACTTAGTTTGGAAGGTTTTCTAGGCTGCACCTGGTATTAAGTAAGCCATAAACCCTTATAGAGATTTATTATGAAAAAAACACCATTGACCTTCTATGCTATATTTATTTTTGTTATGGCAAACTGACTCCAGTGACAGGCCAGCACATTAAGAAAACAAATTTTATCATTAAAATATCTCTCTCACTTCACTTCAAGACTTTTCTAAAAGTAGTGGGTGTACTACCATGCAATCTGTTATTCACCAAGAAGACTCCTACTTTATATCCTCGATCATAGAACATTGCGGTACTAGTAGGACCAGTGGCAGATTCTCCACATCTGTTTACAATAAACAGCTATCAGAACATCTGTATTGGATCTTCTTCTAATGCAGTCATTCTTGTGGAACAAATAAGTATTTGAATTTAGGCTAAAAATAGCAAATTTTGGTGATTTTGCTCTCATTTTAGAAATAATAGAGCTATACTTGAGCCGGCATAAAAATTTAAACTAATTCACTTTCATTTGTTCTTGCTAATGATGCTCAGACTTAAAAGCAAACAGCTGGATACCAAAAATCATAGGAGTGTTCTTCCAGGGAATTTATCGGAAAGATAATTCCCTGTGAGATTATTCTTGCAGACTTTCCACAAAGTAATGCTCATTATACTGAAAAACTGACAGAACAGTTTGAAGTGAAGAAACATTAGATGAGATTAAAAGACCTCTTAGAAATTTGAACATCAATACAGTGCTGGAACAAGTGCTAAAATGCTTCATTTCCTAGTTTTACATGCTGCAAAAGCAAAAAAATAAAATTATCTCTCCTTCTTTAGGAGGCAAGATGTATAATCAGCATTATTTATCCTAAGAGGAATATTATATTTCTTAAATTTAAGACATAGTAGGTTTCACTCTGTAAGATTAATTTTTGGTAAGCTGAGAATCTGAACATAGGACAAATAATTACCACAATCAATAGGAACTTTACCTCAATAAGGATATTTGGATAGCATTTGGATAGCATTTTTCATGAGACACACTTTTTTTTTTTTTTTTTTTTTTTTTTTTTCCCCTAGTGTATATGCCATGTCAGATAACTCACTGAGTTATTTGATTTACCCAAACCTGGGAAATGCATGTTACAAATATATTGTAAATTACATCTTAATCATTCTTATTACATATAGATATTCTCTCAAGGGAATATTCCTGCATGTTTGTGTATTTTTTTTAATATTCTTGATGATACTGAATGAAAACATAATCCAAAATTCAGTTCATGGCCAAAGAATCTGAACCCTTTTAAACAAATAAAAATTATCCATCTGGTAGCTATAAAAATAATCTCTAATGTTACTAATTAAGTAATGATAGGTTGTTCATCTACCTAGTCATGTCAATTTTAATCAAAATGTTTAACTAAATAAATTTGTCACATGCCAGTGATATAATAAAGAATGCAAAACTTGAACAATTACTAATTCTTAAAAAAAGGAAAGGTGGCAAGTAACTTCTACTGAGTACACTGAGTACATCTTGCTACCAAGCAGAAAAGTTGTATTAAGGGGGAAGGAGTGAGTATAGTTGTGATTAAATTCATGTAAGAAAGAATACAGAAAGAGACTAAAATGTATCCATATTGGAAAAAAAAAAAAAGAAAAGAAAAGAAAACACCTTTCATACCAGATCTATAGAGCAGAACTATTATGACTTCTTGGGTGGATAAACATTCATACTAAATGGCATGTAGCTTTTCTGGCTGAACTTAAATATAAATGACATCAGCATTGTTATCCCAGAATAAGAATATTCATAAGAGTAATAATAGTTTAAATTCACATCTCACTAGAATAATTTAACTGACATAATTCAAATCAGTAAAACTTTCCCATATATATGAAACCTTAAGTAATTTTCCAGGTTTCCAGACTCCAAAAGCTAGAGACTTGAAAAGTACCTTTAATAACACTCAGAGAAAAGAGAACAGAAAATAAATAATGGATGAAGTTCTGTCTGTCACACATGACAAAAGAAAAGGTAGCTGATTGTTCAGATTATTTCTTATAAGTAAAAGGTCAAACTCACAGGAAGCTGGTCACTGTAAAAATGATTTACAATACCCTTAGTTTTCATCACTTATTTACCCTTATCTTCCATGCTGCATACCAAAAAAATCGTATAGTTTCCAAATTTGAAAAAGAACATGTGAATTTTCAATTTACAGGTAACACAGTATGGTCATCAGGTACCTATCTAACCTACTGGCTTTTCCAATCTGGATGACTCTGTTGTTGACTCTGAATTAACAATCAGACTTCTTCATGAATTGCCTTTTTTAAATGCAAGATGATTATGATTGATTTGAACAGGCAGCCATGTGGACGGATATATAGATATAGCAATATGGCTTTGTGCTTGACATCAGCTGACTTGGCCAAACTCAGACTTAGGGCCTGGCGCTCAGAAGATCTTGCGATGATACGGAAAGCAAAGGGTCAGCAGAGATTAAGTCGAGTCAGCTGTCTTACTCTGAAGAATCAGTACAGAGTCATATAAGGTAACATTGTTGCTAATTGGTGGCAGAGCAAGCTTCCGCATTCGCAAGGAGTGTAACTGTAGTGAGCATAAACAATAAACGGCACTCCAACCATATTGGTGTTACGTGGTTTGTCCGCTAGCGGAGTAGGACGGCCCCGGAGAGCCCGACCTCCGGGTGAACACGTTACGTTGCCGAGAGCTGAGACCGGAGACCGCATGGCCGGAGACAGCGAATGGCAACACAGCCACATGATAATACATTAGACTGAAATGTTAGGAAATGGTAAGCCAGTCATGATAGCCTTGAGTTATATCTGCAAATAAAATTAAGAATATTTTTGGTGTTACTTTAAAGATATAAAACACAAAAAGATAGAAAGATAAAGCTAGAGAAATGAAGATAGCAATATGAAATACATCAGAAATTGTATGCTACTTGTATATTTTTTCCGTGTCTCTTTACCTACAACAGAATGCTGTTGTAGTTTAGGCATCCAATAGTATACCAAAGAGGAAAATATTACCTTTGTTTCGTGTATGTATTTCCATATAGTTGAATGATTGTTCACATCACTCATTTTATGTGACTTGGCCTTAGTGATGCAGTTATCAGAATTAATATGAAAAAAGCTTCATAATTTCTTCCTAAGTCTTTATTAGGTCTTCTGAGCTGCCTTATTAACAACTTCTATTCATATTCTGTTTGGGAATGGGTGTAGTCTATTACTGAATTTCACACACGAAATAAGGGAGAAGATTGCTATTGAAAGTGCAGAAGGAAATGAAATGGCAGAAAATAAAAAATTAAATGCAGTTTGGTCAAAATAACAACACCTGGGAATAGTGCTAGATACATTTTTTATGTAGACTCCAACTATATTTTGGTAAAAAGGAAGAAATTTAGTGTATATATATATATATATATATATTTTTAAACACCTCATAGGTCACTCTGAGCAATATACTTAAACAGGCTTCATGGCTTTCAGAAATCCCAGGTGTAAAGTCTACCTGTTTCCAAATATTCCATATTTCTATTATAGATCTGTAGTCTGCACATCATCTGCAAATCCAACACAAACTGTTGCCTTCAGAGCAGCCCAGTCAGAGGTGGAGTATATTGCTGCCAAGAAATTCAGGAAAATGGTCCGAGTACTCCAGTTTCACTCAAATGTATCTTCTGGTACAGGGGGCTTCTTCCTCACTCCCGACCAAATGATGACATTCAAACACTCCGAGAACACCACTTAATGGCAATCAGGTCATTATTTCAGGAAATGTGGATTTTACTTTGGGTAATAACTCTTTCGGTTTAATTACTTTACATTTTTATCTTGCGAAACCTCACACTGTTTAAAGAGAGTACATCTCACCTGCTCTTACCCACCTGTAAATCTAACTAATCATTTAAATGGTCTGAATCCTGCATTTGATATTTTTCTCTCTTTATCATCCATAAGAGCATACTTTTCTAACTTAGAATACAGTCCACCTTTTAGCATCTGAAATTAGATGAAATGACTCCTACCTAGAGGAATTATTAATATGTCCTCTGTATTCAGTCTAATAGGCAATTTATTCACACAAAGCAGAAATTTAAGTGTTTATAAAAATATATAAAGATGTACTTTAACCTGTCAATTTTGTTATCTGTATTCTATTATATTTTATTAGGTTTTTTGAACTAATAGTTCGACAGGGAATGTTCCTCTAAATTACTGACAGAAATATAAAATGTGCTTACATAATATTTCTTGGAAGAGCTGTGTCTTAAACAACTCTTCTTCCTTCTAAACCTTCTAATACTTAAAAAATGAAGAAAAAAAGCACAGCAATAATACTTAAAATGTTGGTATGTTATTAAATATGTTGGGCAAGTGGTTAGTATATTTGAGGGGGTGGGCAGGGGAGTTGTTAGAGTAGGATTCTTTAGTTCAGCTACTCTTATGGCTTAGCTCTTTGATAGCTCTTAAAAAGAAATGTAAGTTTCTAGATTTTTTTCCTGCTATTAAATATCACCTTCTGATCCCTTTATGAGTTTTTCACTGAAAGCCATGAAAGTTCTAGTAATTTGGAAGTGAATTTAAAAGTTTCCTTACCTTAATATATTGTATAGACAGTATACCGCATTAATAATTAGGTAATTGACCTTGAAATACTTTCTATGCTTGAACAGAATCCATACAGATTTTTACATATATTTGCAAATGAATGAGTAGATGGAGCACTACCCTTAAAGCTATTCTGTAGAAGTACTTCCATACCTTTTTGAGAATGCCTTAAGTCTAGTCCTGATCACTGAATGATGCCATACCCATTTACATATTCACATATTCATATCTTTACCTTCTGGTCTTATTCTATAGCGTAAAATTCCTGCTTAATATTTAACCATGGAGACAACTTTGCTTTTCATTTGGAAATTGCTACTGAATTTCCGCTTCATTGCAATTCTATCATCTTAAAAATAATTGTCAGTTAATTCTGATTTTCTTTAGCACATCAGTTATTCTTTTTTTTTTTTTTCTTTCTGGTCATAACACAAATATATTATGTTTGAAATGTATTTCAGGGCTTTGCACATCACATTAGGACAACAATGTCATCAGAGTATTTGCATAGAAAGATAATACAATACAAAAACCTTCCGCAGAATACTGCAAGCTCCCAAATTTATTAACGATTAGGCTAATGCAAGACTCAGAATCTATGGCTGCCATGTAACACCTATATTGAACTTTAGAATATCAGATGAGCCAGATTTTTAAACAGATCTGCAAAATAGTTTTTAATTTTATTAGCATACTTTTGTAAAGACAACATTCATGTTTTTCAGATAAAGGATACACATTACATTAACAGTACATTAATTTCTTCAGTTATACATTTTATAGTTTCAGGAGTTTAAGTTTCCTGAACTTGACATACAAATCAGTTTAGCTTTTAGAGGATATTCAGGATAAACCAGACTTTTAAAAAAAAGAAATAGACTTAATATCCAGGCACATCTCTATTTTTCCAATCCTTCCTCATTCAGTTACACATGTAGAGGCATTTTTATCCTCCCCCTTTTTTACAGCTTTGTTATATCCTCAATTTCCTAAGGTCTAAGAGTCAATTTTCTTGCTGTTTACACATCTCACAAAATTTTGGAGGGGAGAGTAGGAGAAATGCAAAAGAGCTACCTACTCCTCTTATGAACGGGCAATCCATTTTCTCACCTCATTTTACTTTGACCATGAGCTGCTCTAAAATCTAGTGTGCCAACACCTGGGAGAGAATGGGAAGTGAGCAAGCAGATGGCCTGGCAACTTTAAAAAGTAACATCAGCTGATGCCTGGCAGCAGCTGAGCTTCCTGTAGGGAGACAGAGATTTGGCAGCCTTCCCAGCTTCCCCCTTCTTAGTTATATTGTCATTATGTGGTAGTCAAATTTTTTCTTCTCTTTTGCCACTGGCTGCTATAATGACAAAAGTTTCATTATCATCAACCAATTATTCATAGTCCTCATATCATTTGACCACTAGATGCTGATAAATAGGAATAATACTTATTACTGGAGTGATAATAAGATTATACTGACATTTATAGTTGAATTTGCTGATCCTTGAGGTCAGTGTTCAATTTAGCATTTAAAATGAGTTTCTGTTGAAACAATGGCAGGAGAAACATTTTCACCTTGCACTTGCCCCTATACATCCTTATGAATCACTAAAAATAAAGAATAGGACACCAAGGCCATCATACCACACATTTTTTTTTTTCTGTAAAAGATTACTATGCCTAATCCAGTCAATAGTTCAGCTACTTCACTTTTTACTATTGCTTCTGCATCAAGTTTAGAAAAACAAAATCACATTGGAACTGCTGCTGAAAATAATCTTTATTTCTTAAACTCATATAATTTTCCAAATTTCATTAAAATAGCCACAAAAAAAATCTAATGAGATCATGTAATATTTTTTTCTCATTTGGATTGAGATCTTCCACAAGAATAATGTTTAACTTTCCTCTTGGAGAAATTGTGCTTGGATTTTCCTATTAAGAGAAACAGGCAAAATTTTAACTTAACCATCTTTTGAGGTGGGATAAGAATCAAACATATCTTCTCTGAAATCACATGCTAAGTCCTCCTCTTGGTTTAGTACACATTTGATAGTGTTCATAGCATGCATCCTCCCTGTTGTTTTGTTAGGCTTTGTTTCTGCTTCTTTGTTGGGTGTTTTTTTTTTTCTTTCTCAATTTACTTTTTTTTTAGCAGATAATAACAGACATTATCAGTCAAAGTGGTGTTATTGTAAAATAGCAATAGTGATGGAGCAATAGAGATAAGGTCTAAGCTATTCATATGTCTTAAGGCAAGATAATCAAAGTGTAGAAGTAAAATTTAAATCATGTACACATTTTGGACAATTAAAGCACATAGATAATTGGGCTTCTCTAATGATGACTGTGGGTTTCCCAGCAATGACCTGTTCTTTTTCTAGTCAAGAAACAGGGAAGCTAAGTTGTTTTACAAATTTTGTTTGATAATTTCCAGTTAGTAAAGATTAGCATCTAATTTCCTATAAATGAAGACTTAAGGTCCATTTACATCGTGGATAGCAAATTATATCCCAATTTACCGATTAAAGTAAAAGTGAACATAAACTTCCAATTTACCGATTAAAGTAAAAGTGAACATAAATTTGATATTAAGTGGTTAGCCAAGATATTCTCCATATAATTGCTCTCCTGTTGAGGACTCTACCAGCTTGGAGAGATGAATTTCCCCAGGCTCCTTGCCCTTGCCCTGCTCAATACCAAGGGTCAGCAGCATGTAAGCAGCTGTTCTGCAGCTGTCTCATCCATTAATTGACTTTGCTCCTTTACAAAACTAATTCTTTTTTTTTTTCCCCTTTTATAACTGTGATGGTGCTTCCAAAATTCCTGACAGTCTTGTTTCCCAGTCTGTCTCAGATCTTTTTTTTTTTTTTTTCCATCTTCTGAATTAAAGAAGTATATGTAATTTGTAGAAGGCTAGAGCTTTGGCTCCAACTGTAAGGGTAATTTAAATGTCCCTGTTAAATGTTTAAATATTTAAATGCATTTTTACTGACTAGATTTTATTCTATCACATCATGGAATAAAATGACTGTGGCTAAAACATCTTCATCCGTGTGCCTGTGCTGTACATGCATAACCCAAACTCAGGCATGCTTGTACATCCTAGTTGACCTAACAAGTGGCCCTTTCTTCTAGAAAGATGTATTCTACAATATCCTATCTGTAGTCTTATCAGCCTATCCAATTTCCTACCACAAACTCACCAGGAAAGCACTGACAGTACCAACAACCGGGTGGACAGGGCATAGATAGAATACTTCAGGTGTAGGATGGGAATAAACTTTAAGAAATCTCAGCCAAATTTCATATAAGAAAACAGTTTTATGCACATTCAACCCCCTTCATTATCTAACCTTTCTTCCCTTAGGTGGAAGGATATATCTCTGTGAAAGCAGACACTATCATTATTACTAATTTGGACTTGTGGCTAAGGTCAAGTCATGAAGTCCTTTTTCATCGAAAACTTAACTTTAATGAGAGTTTTGCCTAAAACAGTAGCTGACAGCTCAGAATAAGCAAAAAGTTAGGTATTTTATGGCTATGTTATATGTAGAATTTATTGCTTTCATTAGAATTAAATCATGCTGAAATTTTGTGTTAGCACAGGCCACCGTGCTATTGTATATAGGAAAAATAAAAACAGCTTGCACATTTACGCTGTATAATTATGCCTTAAACATGTATTTGGTGGAATAATGAAGGCAGATATATTAGTCCTCACTGGACATTCTTTTCAGTAACTCAGTATATTCCTGGCAGCTAAATTTACACACAAAATCTAATATAATTGTATTTAAAGAGAAAATTAAAGAGGGAAGGAAAAAAGGAAAGAAGGAAGAAAAATACAATTAAAAATACAATACAAAATACAATATCACTAGTATCAGTGGCTACTAGTAAGGTGGTCATCAAAGTGTTGCTAAATCAACCCAGACCAGCCTACCTACAGTATATGTCCTCACAAAGATTTAATTTTGTTATTTTCTTAAGACATTAATCAAAGATCCTTTAGCAGACTGACTCAATGGAAAGCCAACTTTGCAGATTCTTGGAAGACTTCCGTGGGTAACTTAGGAAAGAAAGGACACCAGTTGTTTTACTTCTCCCTCTTTTCACACAGCTGAATGCAAGTCTGCCTGAGAAAGATGGTGTGAATGAAGCGGTTTCCAGGCTGCCAGCCTTGCCAGCCTCAGGATCTGACCTCTGGGTCTTGACATAGCAGGTGACCGACACAAGCAAACACTGGTACACTAAGCCCTAGGATTAAAAAGGCATCACTAGGCAGCTCAGACCTTGTCTGTAGACATGGTGCTACAAAAATGTTACATCTGCATTTCAAATGAGTTCTTTGTTCATTTTAGAGTTTAAACATTGCTGGAAAGGTTCCCGATGATTGCGACTAGCATTGTCTCACTTAACACTGTGCTGTGCATCACATCATGATTTACACACTTTCTGGCTGTCAACGGATGATAACAAGTTGGTGGCTAAGCTTGTTGTATTTGGAAAAAAAAAAAAAGATAGAAACTCCGAGCTTAGAATCTTCCTGAAAGCAAAATAAACTATACTGAGAGAGATAGTACCCAATAGATAAAAAATTGTTTTCCTATTTATTGGCATCTTTTGTTTTCTCTTTTGCAAGCTGATTTCTATTCTATTATGAATAACTGACATTTTTGTTTTGACAGACCATGATCTTCATGATATGTTATGCTAAAAATTACTAACAGTAGTTGTTTTTAGGACAAAAGTTTCATTTTATAAATATTTTCAGAGTTCATGAAGGTAGGGATGATTCTGAATGAAATCAAGCTGCTGAAAAAATAACTCCCATGTAAATCCAAAATAAGAAACATTTAGTTGCAGAAGAAATTTAAAAACATATTTTACAGGCTAGTTTATATATTCTCCTTTAGTTTCAGTCTTTTAATTTGCTATTATATGAAAATATTGTTGTAGAAAATAACAAAATAAAGGATTACAAATCAGAAAAAAAAAAGTAAACAAAAAGGCCCAAATGAAAAATTTTGGTGAGTCAAAATATCAGTTCAAAATATCCCTATGCTAATGGGATATGACTATGGGCAAAAACATAGTTTCCCCTGACAAGCATATCTGGTTCTAGAAACCATTCTCTAAATGACTGTTTTGGCATCATTTTCCTGAAACAGTGCTAGAAACGCCTAGAAAATGGAGGTTCTGACAATCATGCATGGCATGACAAGTAATAGTCACTCGGACAGTTAAACTGTGTTTGATTCTAAGCATAAAATACTTCTGACAAGTTGTCAGTAAGAGGTCGCTTTCCTAGTGAGGAAGGGACTACCAGCAGCTAACTGCTGCTGCAGGTATCTGCTATAGGTATCTGCACCTATCCTAGCATTATGAGCCCCCTATTCAAAAACCGAGGAACAGATTTTTTTTTTTTTTCTTCTTTTTCAACTCCTCTCTTTTTTCTCTACCTCTAGTCAACACCAGCACAGGCTGATGCAGAGAACTTAAATTTATGGGGCTTCTGCCAGGGCTGAACTTACTTGAATGCGTAACCTCAAAAGTATAATGAGTGCAGGCAAAACCTATATCTTTTAAATCAAAGGAGTGAAAAGGGGGAAAATGCAAACAATAACCCAACATATCCACCATATATGTTATCTTAATCTACTCCAGTGTAAAATAGAATAATTTGTTATAAGAAGCATCTAAATCTAACATAGTTTTTATTGCTCAGCTTTTCCAGCTCTGTCATGAGTTATCCACAAGATCCTTGCTCTGAAAGTCTGAAAAAACACAAGAGCTTGAGTGATGGCCTTTCCCTGGGACTGAAAACATACTGCTTGCACCAAAGCCCGACTGACCACTGCCGCTCTCATGAAGGCAACTGTGAAAATTTGCCGACAGGGAGAGCTGTGTCATTTTAATTGCTGCATGGTGACAGCATCCTACCTCAGGACAAAGAGAAATATAGACTCTTTAGCCATTTGGCATGTATTTGAAACACTATCCCTTCATTTTTGAAAGTGTCTCAAGGTATACAAGAGAGTAGATCAAAATGTCTGCTGATCTCATTAACCCTAAAAGATATAGTTTGAAGGCTGTGAAGGGGTGAGATTTTCAAAGGAAACACTGATCCTTTTTTGTCTTCTATCCTTGAACAATTATGTATGCGAAATGACAGAAAAAGATTGCAGATTTGTCTCTTAAAGTGTATTTATGATGACTTTTGTTGTATTTTTTTTTCTGATATGAATAATTAATTATGTGTTTAGATTTACAAGAGAAACACTACTTTACAAGTTTGGTCAATAATAAAAATGCTCTGCCTAAACAAGGTGAAGTCTTTTGGCAGGCTGCCAGTCTCAAGTCCCAGTACTATACTTGTTCCATCTTATTTCTAATATTTATTCAATCACCATAGCTACATTCATTCAACATTTCACACCTGCAAGTGACAAAAAGCCAGCTTTCTAATTTTTTGGCATCTATACCTTCAGGAAAAGCCTAGACTAAAATCTGCTCTTGACCCCATTCTCTAGCTTGTTTAAGGCAAGAGCGCAGACGTTGTTTATGCTTTTATTCAAATATTTTTTTCCTTTTTTTAAAGATTTTTGAAGCTTATTAATACAGGAAACCACAAGTTAAAATGATATATATACTATGTATGAATGTATGTCTGTTTCTATATAACTCTATATACACACATACATATGTGGATTTATATATAAGCAAATGATTTCATAGTAGTTCCAAATATTTCACATTTTTTGTATTTTTAAATATTGCAAAAGCTCCCTCCAAAAGTCCTCTGTGGTTGGCCAAGGAACTTTTTACCTCAATTCCAATATGCAAGGCAATACATATCAGCAATGATTGCTGATATGGTAGGACTTACTTGCAGCTAATGAACATCAGCAGATTAAGGCCTGAATCATCATTTTAGTAACCAGTCATGCATGAAGATCAGTATCACTACATGCAGAATTTACTGAAGACAGTATAATAAAGAAATAACATATATATGAAACACAAATTGGGTATTTTCCTCCTGTTTTACAATATTTTATCTACTCATTTTTGCTTGTTTTCCATGGTTTTTTTTTTGAGACATTTATTCAATTTATTCAAAATATTTTCCAACAGTTCATAATAGTTTGTAATATTTGGAACTAGAATAATTTAACAAGCAATTTGTAACAAAAAAATACCCCATCCCTTCCTCTAATAGTATCAGATTTTTGTTTTCCCAAAATCTGTCTGGAAGTTATATTTCATCCTTGTTGATCTACAAAATGCCTTTGCTTGCTTGTTTGTTTGTTTTAAAGGACATGCTTTACCAACCTCCCTGCTGTTCCAAATTCTCTCAGATTGCAATTTCAACTTAGAGTACTCTGTGGGATTTGGAACACTAAAAAGAGCTTGCTGCTCCATTTTCAGGCATCTGTTTTACTAACTGTATAACAGGATGAGGTAGAATTCAACTAAAATATTTGATTCCCATCAGAGTAACTTTCGAAAGCTAGGTCTGGTATATTTACTGTGTCTGACCACTTGGATGACCTTCTCCAAGTTGCCTAGAGAGTGTTTTTTAGCCATCTGTAAAGTGTATTGCATAGGGAAAGGCAGAAAGGAGAAACTCTAGGGGCTCAATCAAATCTGCTAAATGTAACTAACATTTTTTTCCTGAACTAAAAAGGTTTTCTTACTGAGAATAAGTGAGATTCCCTTCTTAGATAAGGGACTTGTAAACTCAGGGAAGGGGAACATACTAGCAGTGAATAAAGCTACTCTTTGTGACAGTTCTTCTCAGCCAAAACTTGTCAGTCCTAGGGTATTCAGCAGGGTACCTCACAACACCTCTCTGGAAAAAAATATCTCTGCAAAAGTGTGAAAAGTTTAGAATGTTACGCAGTCTCTTTTTGTACAATACATTAAATATACTACCTAAAATCAAGCTCGTCCTAAACAACTAAATATTACAACAACTAGCAACTGGAAATGTGTGCAATGCTATGGCTTTTTGGTTTGCTGGAAACACTTCTGCAGAACTTAGTGATCTACCTCCTGATGTTGGTTGATCTTGATGCGTTTTACATATCAGAAGTGAGCAGCTATAATGTTTGACTAAGGAATGTTGTGTTGGGTGGGGAGCACATAGGCTCTTAGGTCAAGGCTCCTCAGAAGTGTCATGTCCTGCTTGTCTCCTCCATCATGCAATATATTCTGTCTCAGTTGCTCTTTGGCCATATGGTAAAATAAAATAAAATAAAATAAAATAAAATAAAATAAAATAAAATAAAATAATGAAATGAAACGAAACGAAACGAAATGAAACGAAACGAAACGAAATGAAATGAAATGAAATGAAATGAAATGAAATGAAATGAAATGAAATGAAATGAAATCACAGATTTTTCCTTAAGGCTCAAAATATGAAAATATAAGTCCTCCCATGGATAAAGTCCATTTCTTTTGGCCTATATTTCTTTCCACTTTTATCCTCCTTGGGAAGCAGAGAAGCTGCTATTTCCCTGAATTACTTCAGATTAGCATTCCTTTGTAAAATAATATAAACAAACAAATTTTATTTCTTCCCAAGAAAAGAAATGTGCTCTCATTAGATATTGGAAATCTATCTTCCAAATGTATCTTGTTTCTTGGTTTTGTCTTGAGAGATAGCATAAAATGTAAAGATATAATTTGCCTAACATTTTTGACAAGGTAATCTGCTAGCTGAAACACAAGAAATGAATATAATAAAAATGGCATTATATTTTCTCTCTCTCTTTTTCTTTCTTTTTTTTTTTTTTTTCTGACAATTGGATGGTTGCCTTTTCTCATTCAGGTTCTTTTGGTTGTCATTTCCATTTTCTTCCAGAAAGGACATCTGGGCCAAAACAAACAAAGAAAATACAGGAAGAAAGGTTAATTGCTTCACTTATCATCAAATACTCAACTGAAGAAATGTTAGATCTATTAGACTCTATTCAGGAAGGGTTGGATAAAAACAGCTTTGCAAAGTTTGAAATAAAGAACCTCATGTAAAGAATATGGAATCTTCTTGGCTTTTAACACCTTATGTTTGAAAACAAAAATAGTGATTTGAAAAAAAAAAAAAGAGCCACCATTTGGGGCATTTTGAGACAACAAGTGTTCCTTGTCTATATATCTGCACTATATGGGTGGAAAAACTACAGCATCTTTTATATTTGGTTGGGCTCATTTTGCCTAATGTCAGGACATGTTGATTACAGTGAGTAAGCAACACTGCATTTCTCTATGCAGAACCTCATATATGCCAGAGCTGTGCATGACAGGATTCTCTATTGTGAACAGAAAGCAACAGTCTGTGTAATATGAGTAAATATATATACAGTGAATGTAGTGAATTTTATATTTTTGAGTATGCTTCCAAAAATAAATTATCCTCTCTCCTTTTTTATGTTTATTCTTACAGATTGGAGAAAAAGAAGACTCTCTAAAAAGTCAGTTTTGTTGTTGTAGTTGTTGTTTTGCTTTGATTTTATTTTCAAAACCATTTCCTTTGATGAGGGAAAAAACTCACTTTACATATAAAAGGATTCAAGTTTTATAAGTCAGCGAGTTATATGTGTTGTTTTAAAAGTTTCCTTCCCTAGCATTTAAAGACATGTCCCAGTGGAATTCCCTCCTATGCTATTAGCCTCCCTTACTGCACTGATGCACTTTATTATCTGTTTATTTTACATCATTTTGCTAAGGAACAAATTTTGCCCTTGGATGCACAAGTGTGGCTCCCATTAGCATAATGAAAGTTGCATGTGTGCATCCAAGGGTCAAATCTTTCCTTAAAAGTGAGATTTATCTTCAAATTAGCTACTCTAACAGCCCTGGCTGGGACTCCAACTACATGAATCAATTTTATTAAGAAAAGATGATCTCGTCTGGAATTCCTTTAAAATCCTACTTGTTAAAATGTGCAGAGATGAGATTTAGATACCAGAAAAAGTTTAACCCTATACACATTTTCTCTGATGTAAATCTGGATCATTTCCAGTGATTCTTTCTGATACCAGCCCCGTGTAGACTGCCAGTCCTAGAAAACAAACTGAACTCTCTTGTGACTGTGCAACATCCCTTTGAAGCTGATAGGAATCCATGTGCGTAAACAACATTAGAGTAATATTTTTCAACATTGCAGCCTAAACAGCAGTGAGATTTCTCTTGGTGCTATGGATAGTATATATTAAAAAAAAATTGTGAATCTTCTCTACACTTTTCAGTTTGATTTATATTACTTGGAGAAGATTTAGAAATCTTTATTTTTAAGGTATAAAATGTGACTTGGTGGTTTGGGGGAGATATATACATGTATATAGATAAATATTTATTTACATAAAATAGTTCATACTATTGGAACTGGTAAAAAAATGTAATACTTTCAGTTACAAGAGTAGTAGCTACATTATGAATGTTGTATATTTTCAAAACTGCATGCAGGATCTGCTATTATCAATAAAGACCAGAACAGTTAATTCTGGGCTTACTATGCTAAAATAAAAGTCCAAATTGCCACAGTAACCAGATGGTTCATATTTAGAAAAGCCTTTCATAAGCATTACTGTGTCTCTGAAAAGATCTTTTCAAAACAGTTTTCTTCTTATGCAGATAGCTTGGTCTATTTTTTATTCTTTCCTGGAATGGTAATACATTATTATGTAAAAATAGGCAGAAAATACTAAAACTTTAGGGGTGGGACACTTTTTTGTAAATATCTTTGACATAAATGATTGTCTTCTTTTTCTGTATTTCTAGCTTGTTAGAAATATGTTTTCTCCCTTTTATTTCTTTCTCCACAAAAATATTAATCAGCTAAATTGCAAAGTATGCAGCTTACTTCCCTCTTTCAGAATAAGATTGCTTGTATAAGATTGCTTCCCAGTGTTTTACTGGGTTAAGTAATTGACTTAGAGTGAATTCTAAGGTCAATTGACCTAGAGTGAACTCCAAGATCAATGGTCACAAACCAGATTATTCTGTATTGCGTGGTCTGTAAATACAGGCAGATTCAGTCTTCATCCCATCATCGAGGCTAAGTTGCGTGTAAAGTGATGCAAATAAGAACAGTGGTTATACACAATATAAATACATTTTAATTAAATAAGAAATGGCAGAAAATTGTAAATTATATTTTTAGGACATCATGATCTAAATGAACCTAAATTAAATTGTCTGTACACATGAATAAAGTATATACCTCTTGGGCTTTTTATTAGATGTTCCTTGTAGAACAAGGAGGGGCTTTATTCCTTTGTGGAAGCTATGCTAGGTTCAGCAAAATAAATAAATCTTAATACTTAAAGCTCAATTTTAATTATGCAGCTTCAATGGGATATAAGCCTGTTTGAATACTTGCTATTGGGACCAGCTGAACCATGTTCTTAATATCCCTGTGCTTACTAGTTTTGTGAAAGTAGATCAGAAGGTAAGCATCTCATACCTAGAAAGCATGATAAGTCGCAAAGCATGAAATTATACTGGAATGGTCTGCAAACCTTCTTCTGAGGGCGCCTATACTCTCTTCAAATATTAACTAAGTAGCAGCATAGACTCAACAGAGGTCTGTCTCGCACAGTTTTGGAGCTGCTGTGAGCTAAAATGGCCTCAGGTGTTATAGGTCTATTTGAATACCATATGATATATAAGGCCGCATTTACTTAATTTTCCTGATTGCAATAAAAATCATGGGAGATTAGTATTAATTAGTATATAAGAGTATATGTTAAGTTTAAGAGCAAAGCAGATATACAGCCAGACTCCTCTCTTCCGTTTACTACATGAAGTTCCTTTCCCTCATCATCCACTTACGGTTTGCCTCGTCCTCATCCTATGCTCTTCCCGCTATTTTTTTGCCTTTTTTTTTCTAACATATATTTCTCTCTACTTTATTTCTTCACTGTTTTATCTTCTTTTAACACTCTTTAGCTCCCCTTTCCTTTATTCTGATTTTCCAGAATTTATTCAAAATAATTAAATTGCCACTAAGAAGGCAAAATAAAGTTCAAAACACAGATGAAAAGCAAGTCTCTATGCTATTTTTGAATACTGAATTTCAAAATATCTGATTTAAAAAAAATGAAAAGAAAGAAAAAGGACTGAACCATTATCTACAAGAGTCTTTATTAACAAGGAAAGATTAATATTTAGTACACTGGGGAAAGGCCAAATCTTGTTTTGTGTACTTTGCTAATCTAGTTAAAATTACCATTTCAGTTAGGAATATATAGTTGTAACCTCTAGAGCACCTGAAAAATCACACAAGTAAATTGTGAAAATCTTAGGTCGTATTTACAAAGATAAAATCTAAGCACTCCTTAATCTAGGCTATTATTTCTGTTAAAAATCAGATAAATTTTATGCAAGTATTTTCTTCTGAGAAAGGGTAAATTCAGGTTAATGGGTTTCTATTTGCAGTAGTAGATGGATTTGTTTTTGTTTTTGTCAGTGCCCTACATTATTTATTTACAGTTTGTACAAAATTCACTAAATCAAAATCACATTTTAATCTGTTTATATGTATGCTAGAAAAAATAAAGTAGAGTTTGTTAATTGGGTATATTACCTCCATTATCTGCACACATATTAAGAGATTTTTAAGTTTACAATAGCTCTTGGCAGAAGGATATTTACTGAGAACTTAAAATAAAAGCTTTGAATAGATTTACATCTATTTATTTAAATATTTATTTAAGAAGTTAAGAATGAAAGGTTTTAAAATGGAAGCTCTATAACCCACATATGAAATTCTTATACATCCTATCCAACGCAGTCTATTACAGTTTAGTTGTTACCATTATTAATGAAATTCAATATATTGAATGTAAATATCTTTTTACAAAGCAGAGACAGACTAAGACTATCCTGATAGGTAAAAAAGCCACTATCTGGTGGCTTCTAGAATTAGAATTAGATTTATATTATGTTTTATAAACAGGTTTGAAGGATTAAAGAAATATGTGGTATGTCTCAGACAATGAAGGACAGCCTCACTGAAAATATTCTCAATAAGAAGCTTCATTGATAATGACTTTAAAGGTGGGTGAGAGGGGGCAAAAAAACTAAATCAAAACAGTCACAAATGTAAACCACATCATTTTTGATGACCGAAATCTTTATCATCCTATATATTACAATATATATCCTATATATTACAAATCTGTAAGAAGAAAAAAATATACTGATTCTGTTGGTCAACACTCATTATGAGGGACAGTGGAGAAGTTTCTGTGAAAATAAATCTTCTGCAATTTTCAGAAAAGTGAACATTTTCCAAAAGGGATCAGGGACAGAAAGCACTGATGCCTTTTGGTGATTCATTTCCTTCCTTCCTTCCTTCCTTCCTTCCTTCCTTCCTTCCTTCCTTCCTTCCTTCCTTCCTTCCTTCCTTCCTTCCTTCCTTCCTTCCTTCCTTCCTTCCTTCCTTCCTTCCTTCCTTCCTTCCTTCCTTCCTTCCTTCCTTCCTTCCTTCCTTCCTTCCTTCCTTCCTTCCTTCCTTCCTTCCTTCCTTCCTTCCTCCCTCCCTCCCTCCCTCCCTCCCTCCCTCCCTCCCTCCCTCCCTTCCTCCCTCCCTTCCTCCCTTCCTCCCTTCCTCCCTTCCTCCCTTCCTCCCTTCCTCCCTTCCTCCCTTTTTTCACCCTTCTACTTTTGATTTTAAATTTTCTGGACCTGAAATCTGGAAGACCTCTACTTTCTTCAATTGGCATCTGGAAGCCTGCAATACCCTGGGACGCTATCCCAGGATACTCTTGAGGATACCCAGTGTCCTCACGCCCAAGAAGGCCCATGGGATCCTGGACTGTATCAGGAGGAGTGTTACCAGTGGGTCGAGGGAGGGGATCCTGCTCCCTTACTCATCTCTGGTGAGGCAGCACCTGGAATCCTGTGGGCAGTGCTGGGCTCCAGAGGGTCCAGTGTAGAGCGACAGATGATTAAGGGACTGGAATATGAATCTTATGAGGAAAGACTAAGTAAGTGAGCTGGGACTGTTTAGTCTGTTTTGGTGGTTGCAAGTGACAGGACTAGGGGTAACGGGTACAGACTGAAACACAGGAAATTCCATCTCCATGCGAGGAAGAACTTCTTTCCTGTGAGGGTGACAGAACCCTGAAACAGGGCACCCAGAGAGATTGTGGAGTCTCCCTCTCTGGATCCAAACTTGCCTGGATCTGACCCCATGCCACGTGGTCTAGGTGTCCCTGCTCGAGCAGGGGGGTAGGACTAGGTGATCCCTAGAAGTCCCTTTCAACCTCAATCGTTCTGTGATTCTGTGATACCCTGAGACAACTCAAAACTCAATATGTATGAATATTTTTAGATGATTTAATCTGTAACTCACAACCTATGGCAATCGAGGGCTTGGAAGAATACAGGTGTTACTCCCTGTTTCTCTTAGATGAGATTTCTTAATTTGCAATAATGTCAATAGAGGCATGCATTGGGCAGTGACTTGTAAGTAGCATCTTCCCTATGGGACAGACTGCCAAACTAGGCAAACTGTCAAATTTTGCATGAGATGTTTTGGCTGGGGAAAATAATGGCCCTCAACGCTAATGAGAATTAGAAAAGGATTTACTATCTTTTTTTTTTTTTTTTTTTTTCTCATTAATAACTGAATGCATTCTTCTTTTTATTATTCACAAATGCTATTGCGTAAGCATATATGTTTTTTTAAATGCAACTATACTAAAGCAATCAAAGATTGCTCTTGCCCTTTCAGAGACATGTTTTAGGAAATAAAACCAGAGGTATCTTTCTTCTGTGGCTACGTAATTCCAACAATAAATTCCCAGGATTCCTGCTCACAGAAAAAAAATTCTGGCACATTTCTGACTCATATGTCACAGAACTCATTTGCATTTAATTGTGACCTGTGTCTTTTCTTCCTTAAAATCTTTTAGTTTAAGACATTCATTTTGTTTTTTCCTTCTCTGACACTCAAATAATTTTTAGCCTCATTATGAAGTAATTCACATGCATATTTTATTGGATAGTGGCTTGAATGCTAGATTCCTGTGTTGATTTATGTTTTAGAAAAAAAGAAAATCGGATATTAGAAATTCGCAGAATTAAAAATGATTAAGTGGAAAGGCTGGCATTTTATAACCAACTAGCAAGACACTGGATACTTAGATGACTTAAAATTGATGTATTGTATGTTTATTTATATTTTAAAAATTTGATGTTTTTCTTATGATTTAAATAAAAAAAAAATAAAGCTGAGAGCCTATTTTAAAAGTTCCAAAAGAATTAAATCCTGGGTCTGAATATCAATGGGGATAAATTGTTGCTCAGGAGTTTGAGGATTTCCATATAATAGGACACTGAAGAAAAATTAGGCTCCTATTGTTAGCTCCAGAATTTATGAAATGATAACAGTATAACTGCAACAAAACTAACAAAGATGATATCTCCAGGCCAGTTTCAACAAAAACTCCATCTGGTTTCTGCATTGTGGAAGCTCATCATAAGTCCAAAATGTTGATGGAACTTGGATGTGGAGTGAGTTTATTCAGTCTTGTGCCAGTTTCCACAGTGTGAAATCCAGAGTTTTATTTACTCTGGCTGTTAGATAATATGAATCAAGATAAATTGACAAAGCTTTCTGCTTTGTCAATCAAAGCAGAAAGCATCTGTCATCTTTGCTCTGTCCTTTAATCACTGGAAGTCTGATTACAGTTTAAACAACAAAAGGAAAGTGTCTATTCTGTAAATGTGTTAAAATCAATGGCTTGATTATTTAGCTAGAATTTTGTCAGTATTTTTTTCCCTAATTAATTGATTTTCCTTTAATAGCTACTTTCACTGATTCTTTGGGTATACCGCATTAATGTCAGTCATGAATATTAGTTTCTTAGTAGCTGGGGAAGAGAGTAGAAGTAAAGGATAGTGTAAAAAAATCATGTGAATGAAAAAAACATCTATCCTGTATTCTATTATTTTCATGCAGCTCCAGGGCTTTGATGAAGGTTAAAATTTAAATGCTATATTTCAATTAAAAAATCTCTGATGCCCTATAATATCACAGTTCATATGTATGTTCAAGATGAAGTCTTTGCAATGATTTATGTTGAAATATATTTTTTTCTTTTTTAATATTTTGTTGCTACAGGTAGCAGATTTATTTCTTTACAGCTTTGATAAGAAAATAAGTCACTCGCTAAAATCTGACCACTTAAAATTAGAAATTTCAGTTAGAAAAAAAAATCTGCAAATGTTTTCAATGAGAAAAGAGAATAAATTTTGCATATAGAAAATGGGTAGAACCCCATGACTGAACCGGACTGTCTGAAAAGAATAGCTTTGGAAATCATTCTGGAAACAGTATTCAAAGGCCAATATCAAGAAGAATAACAGAGAAGTAAACCAATTTTCAATGAAAATAAATGTGTCATATCTTCAGGTGTCATCATCATCACTCCATCAGACTCAGTTAAGCTATGCCTTTTCACATCAATTATATTGTGGCATAATATAAAATTAATATGACCTCCTAATTTTGCATTTCAATAATTCCTACATGTGGAGACTTTTTATTTCATAAGAACAGAAATAAATAGAAGAATAAATACAGAAATAAATGCAGGATTATTGATGAAAAATACTCAAAATTGAGGGAATATCCACATATTGACATTGCGCTGAAACTGAAGAAGAGTCGGTATTGTGCCAGAGATAAAATTGTGAAATTGTACAAACTTTTGCTGTTAAACTTGGCATAAAACTGTTTCATTAATATGAAAAATATATTTGTGTAGATGATAATTACTAAAGATCCAAATTTGTCCAAATAAAAAGTATGGAAAGAATTAGCCCAAACACAACCCGATATGTGTATTTCATTGCTTGAAGGAATGTGGAACACCTATATTGATTAAGAAACTTAGATTTTGATTGAATGTTATCACACACTGTATTGCTTGAAAGCATCCCCTGAGCTAACATTGCTTTCTGAGAAAAGTACCGTAAGTATCCACTCTCAGATGTTTCTCTTTGGAGTAATGAGAGGCATTTCACTGGTAGTTTTTCTGACACACATTTCCTGTAGACCAGTGCTATTTTGATAGTTTTAATACTTCTAAGAGGTATAAGAATCTGTGTAAATTAAATATTGCAAAGTAAAGTAAAGATGCCCAAATTCCAAGAATACATTTCCCAAAGATATCAAAAACTTTGGTAGCAGCAACAGCTCAGTTCTTCTATTATTGTATTACTAGGTGAGATTATTCTTTCCAAAATGTATACAGGACAGATGACATGGCTCTCTTGAAGAGTGTTTCAGTATGTAGCATGCAAGCCAAGTATCCAGTACACAATCTTTCTGTGCCTCTTCCAGAGTTACTATTACAATCCCATCTCATTTCAGAAATACATCAAATGTCAAAAGTGACTATCTGGTACTTTTACCATATGTCCAAATGAGGTTAAATGATAGATACTACTTATAATGCTCTAGACAGCTTTCCAAACAATGCTGGCAAACCTGCACATACCAAGCCATTGCATATAATATTGTACTTCTTAATAGTATTTTATTGCTCAGTAGGAAAATATTGTTTTCAGCTAACTCATTTTAGCTTTAGAATGACTACAGAAAACAACCCTCCAAGACTATAATGCTGGAAATGCCGTGGAAGTGACACCTTTTCCAGTATCTTTGCCTGTTCTAATATAACTTGTCTTCACATTGAAAACTGATGGTCATTAAGGCCCTGCACTTACTTTTCAGAAACTAATTAAATTAAGAGTTGTCCCATATATGGTAGGTACTCAATGGTCTTAAGGGTCAAAGTAATTTAGATTAAAAAAAAAGAATCTTCCATGTTAAGAAAGACTGAAAAATTCCAAAGATGTAATAATCCTGGAATTCCTTTCTGATAAGGAGCATGCGTTTCGTCAAGTTTTGCCTTTTGAGATTTAATAATGAAATGTATTTTAAGTTACAGTATGGATGGTGCAAGCTATTTGGTTCATATATATATTTATACATATCCATTATATAACCTTATTATATAACCTATTTCTAAAGAAAATGCAACATGAGACTTTCTAGAAATATATCCAGGGTATATATTTATATGTATCTCATGTGGCTCTGAAAATATTATAATTGTGTGCAAAGAGTTATGAGAATTAATCAAAGAAAGACAAATATTATATCATAAATATGGTTGAATTGTTTCTCCTGACAGATAACTGCCATCAAATGACAAAGTGAAAATTTTGTTCCCCTGGCAACACTGCCAACAATTTCTATTCCAAAAGATCTCCGCTCATTCCCCTTTCATAATCGCATATCTGTCTCTTCTCTCATACTTTGATGTCATGCAGTAATCTGGGCCTATGTCTAGATATGTCAAATAACCAACTCCAAAACTCTGTTTAGGCAAAAGAATTTCACACTGACTTAACTGTACACGGTTTCTGAACCACACAAAGGAGTGATGCTTACCTTCATGTCTGAAAAACATAATTCTCTTAATACTGAAATGAACAATGCTATCAAACTCAGGGATTAGTAGATGGATCCAAGGTATCATCCAGAACTTGCATGCTTAAGATTATTAAAGAGTACAAAACACTTTGCATAAAGAAGTACAGTCTTCCATCAGGTGGAAATCTCAAAAGCCTTAATGTTCTATCAAATGGTAGACTAGACAGGAGCTCTAAGAAACAGTAAAAGTTATTGGGATACTTAACATATTGGTATCATAAGACTTTAGGATGGTTCCATAAAAAATCACATTTTTATTGTATTTCAGAACAGCATCTTTATTCAAATTTCATCATATCTAAGTTCATATGTTAGATTTCTCAAGCATTACAAAAGTAAACTATACATGCACAGAACTATGCTCTCTTATACTTTTAAAAATCAGTGTCACAGGCTTCATCCTGTATTACCAAACACAATATATTGTCTTCCATGAATTCCATAATTTATCATGTTTTTAATGCACTCAAGAAACTATCTCATAAACATTATTTTAAATGCTGTTGGCACTTTGTCTGCATTTTTGAATAGGCAAACATGGGGCTAAGAATTTCATTGTGAATTATTTAGGTCAATCCAACTAACTTTATAAATTTCAACCAAGCAAAGAATTAGAGCATCCTAGTTTAATACAAAAAGCTGATGATAAATTGTAGATTGGTATGAAATTCAGTGAGATCATCAATGCCTATTTAAGTTCCTAATGTTAAATGGTAGAAATACAAACCTAAGACTGATCTTTAACTGTTGGATTTAGCCGGGATTTAGTCAGATCCTTTCTAATGACAATTTCCAATTTCCCATTTCCAAGATTACATGAGAACTTGTCTAAGAACTAGTCCAAGATTATCTCCTACTATTTGTCTATTTATTTTTTTTTCTGCTTTGTAGTCTAAACTAATTTGTGGCAAAAGTACTGTTTTTTTTTAAATATCAACTATATTCAGTTTTTCAGGTGTATCCAATATAATTCCAGGCAATATTTTGATGCAGAAGATCTATGTTTTCAAAACAGTATTCTTTCAAAGTATTATTTTATTTTACATTTTTAATATAATTTTAAAGTATTTCAATGCAACTTTCTGTAAAAACAGACTTTTGGTAGGCAGCTGTCACCATTAGGACTAGTGAAATGGAAGAGAGAGTAAAAGCCAATGAGAGCTGATAAGAATTCAAACCAGATGAATGTTTGTGTAATGGACTATTTTATAAACTTGTAATTAGATTATCACTTTATAAAGTAGTTGTCCATTGAAACATAAATTCATATATTGTGTTACAGATGGGATTCAAGGGATAGAGCAAAAGATAAAAGCTGAGAAAAAGAAGAAAAAACAACATAAATGTCAAACAGCTTCAAAATAGATTTGTTAACTAATAAATCTTATATAAATTCTTCATCTTATATATTTTTTTCTCTCAATCCAAAGAGTATTTTAAAAATTCCAAACCTAAAAAAAAAAAAAAAAAAGGAGATGTAAAATGAGGAAAAAGAAATCAAGGACATAGAGGACATTGATCATCATTTGCATTAGATTATTAATTAATGCAATCATTTAGCTCTTGTGTTTGAGGGTTTAAGAAAAGAAAATGTCCTAGTTCATATTGATATCTGATAAAATATTAATATAGTCCAAAAATGGTCTTAAATACATGCTACAGAACAATGTCTGGTACACATCATCTGTATATGCCGCTGTCAGATAACTAACCTCAAAAGCACTGATTGACAGTTTCTACCAAAGTTTAATATCCATTTCCCAGTCTGGTGGCACTTCCACCAGCAATTTCAAAACAAACAATCTCAAATCTGAGACTGGCACAAAGAAAAATTTTTAAATAGTCAAAGAAAGAAATAAAGAAATAAAGAAAAGGAAGGAAGGAAGGAAGGCCTTCTTGGGCGTGACGACACTGGGTATCCTCAAGAGTATCCTGGGATAGCGTCCCAGGGTATTGCAGGCTTCCAGATGCCAATTGAAGAAAGTAGAGGTCTTCCAGATTTCAGGTCCAGAAAATTTAAAATCAAAAGTAGAAGGGTGAAAAAAGGGAGGAAGGGAGGAAGGGAGGAAGGGAGGAAGGGAGGAGGAAGGGAGGAAGGAGGAAGGAAGGAAGGAAGGGAGGAAGGGAGGAGGAGGAAGGAAGAAGGAAGGAAGGAAGGAAGGAAGGAAGGAAGGAAGGAAGGAAGGAAGGAAGGAAGGAAGGAAGGAAGGAAGGAAGGAAGGAAGAAGGAAGGAAGGAAGGAAGGGAGGGAGGGAGGGAGGGAAGGAGGGAGGAAGGGAGGGAGGGAGGGAGGGAGGAAGGAAAAGGAAGGAAGGAAGGAAGGAAGGAAGGAAGGAAGGAAGGAAGGAAGGAAGGAAGGAAGGAAGGAAGGAAGGAAGGAAGGAAGGAAGGAAGGAAGGAAGGAAGGAAGGAAGGAAGGAAGGGAGGAAGGAAGGAAGGGAGGAAGGAAGGGAGGAAGGAAGGGAGGAAGGAAGGGAGGAAGGAAGGAAGGAAGGAAGGAAGGAAGGAAGGAAGGAAGGAAGGAAGGAAGGAAGGAAGGAAGGAAGGAAGGAAGGAAGGAAGAAGGAAGGAAGGAAGGAAGGAAGGA
Source organism: Tinamus guttatus (assembly GCF_059628265.1). Lineage (NCBI taxonomy): Eukaryota > Metazoa > Chordata > Aves > Tinamiformes > Tinamidae > Tinamus > Tinamus guttatus. Next base: position 46,298 of record NW_028289606.1, read on the forward strand.
AGGAAGGAAGGAAGGAAGGAAGGAAGGAAGGAAGGAAGGAAGGAAGGAAGGAAGGAAGGAAGGAAGGAAGGAAGGAAGGAAGGAAGGAAGGAAGGAAGGGAGGGAGGGAGGGAGGGAGGGAGGGAGGGAGGGAAGGAGGGAAGGAGGAAGGAAGGAAATGGATCACCATGGATCTACTGTTCTGTACTGCCCTGTACACCAGAAGGGACAGCATCTTGTAGCCTCTTCCTTTGCATACGTTTTGGAAAAAAACACTACTGTCCAGTGTGAAGATCATCTTTTTATGCAGTTCATGTACAGAAAAATAAAAACAATTTGTAAAACAAGATTTTTTTTCCCCAGCAATTTTCTTTCCTAATGTTGCTAGCTGTGGACCTAGTTGCTAATACATTTGATATGACTGACTAGTTCAGTTCTGCTGCTCCTGAGAAAAATCAAGAAGCTGCTTAGACTATATCGTAACATAAGGATTTTCTCAAGCAGGAATCTACATAAATGACTATTTTGAAAGCTAAAACTTCCCAAAGGCAATGAACATATTTTTTAGATGACAGAGAATTGATATATTCAATATTCTTTTTGCACAATTATTTATACCAAGCCCAGAAATATGCCTTGCCATGTGTTGCTAATAAATATACTAATGCTATGTTATAATTGAAATAATATGAGCATAATATAGACAAGCTAATAAATAATTGAGGGTTTGAGTGCCCATGTTTAGAAATGTTTCTATATTGGGAGCACTATAGAAAAAATCTTCACTGGGTTTCCATATTCTTTTTTCTTTTTTCTATAAATAATATATTTGTATTAAGAATATCCTTGCAAAAAGGCACAGAATCCGTACAACAAGTACAATAAGAAAGAACCCCAAAAACACTCTTAACAAAGATTAAGTTTTCTTTGGCAAATTCCCAGTTGTAACTTAGGAAAATTGTAGCATCCACAACTTTCTTGGACCGGTTCCATCCCTTGGAAATATCTCTTTTGGCTGATAACCACAAAAGATTAACAAGCTTTGATTGTGTCCTTTCCCAAGCTACAACAAGACATATGATCGAGCAGAAGATAAAGACAAAGCTGGCAAGGCTTTCTTTATAGAATCCACCCCCAGGGTTTCTTTCTGTAGGTGGATTAATCTTCAGGCCATGAAAAACAATTATTTCAATCTTGTGTTTTAAAGGATTTATTGTCCATAATTAACAGTACTGAATTCTAGAGCCATTAATTAGAACATTCAGCTAACCTCCAACCCTCCAACTTCTCTCCAACCTAAATATGGCTGGAGAGAAGGAGACTGACTTTTATACTACCTTATATATTCAGGGGAAACGATGGCTTCTCCTGCAGAAATAATTGCAGGTATTACCGGGGGTGACCCAGTCATCCCTCCTTCTGCCCAGATTAAGCAGGACCAACTGGCGCTGGGATTCAGGGGAATGGAAATAGGAACCTGACACAGAGCTATAAAGCCGGCTCCTTCTGCAGTGAACAGCAAAATACCCATGACCAAGATGCATACACATTATGCAATTTTTATGCAAATACACCTGTCAAGGTTATTGTGTGATAAATTAAGTAGGCTTTTCATGCAGAAAAAGTAGATTTACGGTATCATAGTGGTCTTTTGTAGAAGGGAAGTGCTGTCCTTAAACTGGTGTTTAGTTCATAAATGAAATCAGGACTCATTTATTTGTTATATTATGAAAATTGCATGGGACTTATGATTCTATATTTTCTTAGTTCTAATAGCAGCATTCTGTCTATTTCACCTAAAGTGTCAAAGAAAAGTTAAGAGTATTTTGTATTTGGTAATTTTACATTAAGATTTGAAATCTAATAAGTAATACGTTTTACTGGGAGACTCTCAAAGTGAAAATGCAGTGGGAGGACTACACGAGAGTCCTGATTTAGGATAGATAAGACACATTACTGAAATAAGATCACCAATTTCATGGGCTTATAAGAAAAGCTCTTATAAAAAATGTATTGAAAGTCTTCTGTGAATGGAAAGTTTTCCCTTTCATTTCCCTATTAACCTCCCCTTTCTCTCTTTCTTCCTCCCTTTGGACTGAACTCTTTAATTCCCTCAGGTTTTCTTCTTCTCTTCTCTTCTCTTCTCTTCTCTTCTCTTCTCTTCTCTTCTCTTCTCTTCTCTTCTCTTCTCTTCTCTTCTCTTCTCTTCTCTTCTCTTCTCTTCTCTTCTCTTCTCTTCTCTTCTCTTCTCTTCTCTTCTCTTCTCTTCTCTCCTCTCCTCTCCTCTCCTCTCCTCTCCTCTCCTCTCCTCTCTCTCCTCTCCTCTCCTCTCCTCTCCTCTCCTCTCCTCTCCTCTCCTCTCCTCTCCTCTCCTCTCCTCTCCTCTCCTCTCCTCTCCTCTCCTCTTCTTTTTCTATCCATTTCACTTTTAACAGACTGCAAAAATGTTAAACACATGCTTGAATATAGATAGGGGTATAGATAAGGTTTACATTCCTGATGACTTAACTTCAGTCGTGATTATCCACCAACACATCACCAGCTTTTAAAAAGCACTATCTCATCCCTGATCCTAAAAGCACATTAAGTGAAAAAGAGAACACCATTTATTTTCATTCATGTCTTCTGAAATCATGAGTTAATTCTAAGTGTAGGGTCAGCTTTCTGCACACAGCAGGTGTCCATTTGGGCTGAGATCAAAAACTAATTGCACAAAGGAGACCAATCAGCCAAAGGACAGAAAGGCTTCCTATCAGATGCAGGGTGGACTGGACTCTGTCTCCAGTTGCTGATATCCTCAAATAGAAATCGCGTATTTATGAATGCTTTCTCTGAGCATCTCAATAAAGATCAAGGTTGTTGTCTGATTTCCTTGAGAAAAGGCGGATATAATGTTTTGCAATTTAAATTTAATCATAGTGGTTACACTGATACTCACTGCTTGATTGTCAGCACCAGCGTAATTTCCTATAGTACCATTAATGCCCTGCCCAGGATACCTTCAATTGTTTCTCAGTGAGGTTGTCATACGAAGACATTTACAATAAAAATACGTGTCAGACGAATGTCCCTAATGGACTTCAGTTTTATTTTATAGAAAAAAAACAAAACAACTGATCCAAAAAACAACCACCATTTCTACTTTAGAACGGTTTGTATTTAATGATCTTGCTATATTGAGAATGGAGGTATTGATTTTTATTTAAAAATGATTTTGAAGCAGCTAATAGCAACTTTAAATCATTTCATGAACAACTAGATCATTAAAATATATTATTATTATATATCTTTCTCAGATTTTTAACTGTTCGACTCATTATATAGCATGATGTCATAAAATTTAATTGATATAAAAAATTCAAATAGCTTTGAACATATCATAGATATTTTAATGTAGATTTTACCTATTCCCATGATTTAAAAATAGTCCATAGAGATCTAATTTTAAATACTGAAGTTGTAGTTTTATTCATAACAGCCTTTTTTTTTCTAAAGTTAAACATAATAATACTGAAAATTTATGAGTAACTTATTTTATTTTACATAGATTGTCAAGATTGTTTTTTTTTTTTTTTCCCTTCAGAAGCAGGAACATTTTAACTACTACTCACCACACATGTTAAGAAAAAACTTGGCTCTCAAGAACTGACTATTATCTTATTTTGAAAGGCAGCTTTAGAATTCTCATTTAAAAAATGTTAAGATATTGTTATCCAAAAAATGATCAATACATTGAATGCCTTCAAAAATAGATGCCAGAAATTTCTTAGGCACCACCTTGTGAAGTCATCTGAAACTATTCAAATAGTATGCATGGTTGTCAATCCATATTTTCTCTGATGTTATCATAGATCAGAAAACTTTGAAGTTTTCTTTTGGAAAAAAAGGAGGCCAACTAGGACAAAACATAACCCTTCTTTATGAAGCAAATACAAACAACAATAAGCACCTCAGGATCCAGAACAGCTCAATTCACTGTTTCAAGTGGTTCTATAAAAATACTTTTACTCCACATGTCCAAGATTGCACATAAACCAGATCTAAACAGCAGGAGAGATGCTTTATATAAAAAGAAAAGATAAATAAATATATTGCCAGACTGGCAATTAGGAGTACAGGCTGGGAGGACGACTTGCCTGTAACCAAGTACAAAAAAAGATTGTAACTAAGAATGAATATTCCATGACTGAATCTTTGTATGGAATTATTTTTCCATACAAAATTCTGCTATTATGTCATAAACTATTGGAAAATCAGATTGATGTAGAATGAAATGCTTTACCATTGAACTATTTTCAAATGGGCAGAAAGCTCAGTGATAGCCGCAATTATTTGTTTTTCAGGACTTTGTAACATGATTTCAGCCATTAATGAGGGAAAAAAGATTGACTATATGTATCTGGCAAAAGTTTAAACTATGCATGGAATAGTTATGATAAAATTCTGTGTAGTTCTTACTTAGGAATGAGGGAAGAAATTCTTACGCAGGAATGAGGGAAGAAAACACGTCATGTGTCTGTTACCGTTAGCTAGATTTACATTTTCTCTGTCCCCGGAAACACCAACAACAACAAAGTCTAGACGTATTTTTTTTTCCAACTTAGCTACTTAAAATTGGAATCTTAAAGAGTTGAACACAGACTAAATTAGAGAGATGGAGAGATCAACATGGAGACCATGTTGATTTTGCCAGTGATAAAATGGAGAAAAATGGTCTTCCTCTGTTCAGATAATAGAATCCTGTTGTCCAAATTGAGAGGTAGGATGTTACTGGGTAACAAGCAAGGAGCCTTTATTTTTCATCTCCAGATCTTCATCCTTGGGAACAAAGGGCTTTGGCAGAAATCTGGCTGAATTATTTTATCACCTTTATGGTTCTTTTTTGCCTTGTAATCTGGTCCAAATTTTTCTATTGTTAATTATGGGATGCCATTGAAGAGACTTGTAAAGTTTTAAGAGTAAGAAATTCTAAAATGGGCTTTAACAGCATAGCACATCATTCTATTCTTCTTGTAACACATTTTTTTTTTATAGAATTATACATTCTCTGTAAAGGAGATTAATACCCATCTATTTTTTTTCTAGGTAGCTAAAATAGGAACCCTGCATTTGAGTAATATTCTGATAAACAAATCCTCCCAAGTGTTTATCTTAGCATCTTTAATATCAGTTCACAAAAAATATCTCCTTCAGAGGTGACCTTCTAGCTCCATTTAATTCAACTGCAAAACTAATTTACTTTGGGGAAAATAGAATTTTGTGTCAGAACTTTACAACTAATACCATGAAAAATTAACTTTGAGCCATGAAGTATATTTAGCATGATCTATACCTGCAACATAACATGGCCATAGTAATTTACGAACATATTCAAACTACTTGCTAGGAAATGCCAGGTTGAGTTAAGCATCCACTGTACTTTCTAAAGTTAAGACACTGATGACTAATTTGGCCTATTTTCTTCCACTTCAGCCAAACTTTTTGTATAGTTAATTCAAAGAAGCAATTGCAATGCCTGGATTCAGTGTTTAAAAGAGTTGTGATAGGTGGTCTGACAGTAGTCTTTAATCTTTATCTCTTCTGCTATTTGGTCACATACATTGCAAATTAAAACATATTTCTAAGTGTTTAACTACTTAATTGAATAAAAATGAACTTTAAACAAGAAAAAGTTTATAGAATACTTATTGGGAATGGGAGAGGATGGAAAACCAAAACAGAGAATACTCCACACTTTATTTAATGATAATTGCTAAATACACATTGCAGCCTAGTCAAGTTCTTTTTTTTTTTTTTTTTTTTTCCCACTGAAACTATGTCATTTATGGGAAGGATTGTCTTTAAAATAACTTCCTAAATCTATTGCTGAAACCAACTTTCTGTTAGAGCTCTGCTGATAAAATTGATAAGCACTGTGTTAAAATGCCTTTCTGGATGGTGCCTATGTACCTGTTTTTTTTCTAGAGTGTAGGTCTCAAGGAGGCTGAATGGAACCACAGCTGAAATTCATGCAGCCTAAGATCCTCTGCAAATCTTTTCTGTTTGTGGAAAATTTTAAAGCACATTTTTGAAATATATCACACTGCTGCCGATTAAACATCTCTTGACTGTCACAATTTTTTTCCATAATTACATATGTATTTTTAGTTAGTGTTGTCTAATTTGCCTCTAAAACTTGCTATATTTAGGATATATTCCTTTTTAAAAATAGCAGAAAGATGTAAAATTTCATACCAATTTATTTTTCACTCTCATAACCAGCATTCAGCATTTCATTCTCATGACTGAAACTTTAGATTGCTGTTCCCTGCCATTATTCATTGGCAGCCTCTGTAAGGAATCTATGTATATTCATTTGTCTGTGTTCTTGTAAGGTCACCATTCACTCTGGTGTCATGATGAGCAATAAACACAGAAATCTGTCTTGTATTCCCGATCATATCAATCTATAGATGTATTTCCATTTCTACTTTTCAGCAGGCTTCTGCAGCAGACAGCAATAGTTAAAATGGTTTTAAAAAGAGGTGTAATCTAACTATTCATAATACACCTCTAACATGGATATATTTTTTTCACCCGTGTTACTGTATCTTTCAATACATGGAATCCAAAACCTCAGGGGAGGGATCCATCATGCAAACTTCTTATCCTCCCAGAACGGTTGATCAGTACGGTATAAAATCGTAATCAAGACCTGAAGGTGAGTCACATGTATTGCCCTTATACATTCATATAAAGAAGTATATTGATTTACAAGCATCAAGCGGGTAAACTTACATTAAGACTCAGACCCTGGACATATAAGTTTAAAAGTATCTTCAATTTATCCATATAGTAAATGAATACAAAATAGGTCATTTGAATCTGCGTTCACTACTGAACTCTGTGCTTCAAGGAATTTGAGCTTGCCTGCAATTTTTCAGTATGCAGAGGTTACATGCCTATCTGTTACTGTATAATTGACAATATCCGTATGCTTACTGCCTGACAGTAACCAGCTGACATTTGACTGTAAAAGTAATAAATGATATATCTTTTCTCTTGCTCGCAACTATTGAAATCCATCTTTTGAAGGACAGAATTAGTGAAACAAACCCTAACCTTGCTAAACCATCTGATCATCAGTTGGGTTTCTCCAACTAATGGAAAGTAAACATAGAAAGAATAGCTTTTTTACATATAATGTGATAAATTCCAGGGATTAATTGTTTGCTTCACAGCTGAAGATACAAATATGTAGCATTTTCCTAAAGATCATTACAACTACAATAAAAATGTAAATAAATACAAAAAATATTTGTAATACAAATGTTAATAACCAAGGAATCAAGTAAAAGATATGCTTTAATTTTACAAATGGGCTAACCAAACCATTCAGAGTGTAAATGAGTTCACACATAAAAATTCTACTGGTTGTGATTTGGGAAGAAGTTATGCATTTTTGTTTGTGAGTTTAAATACACATACTGCTTTAAATGAAACTATACTTTTTTATTTTGCTAAGGAAATATCATGTGAATCAATTGGTGATAAATCAGTAAAGGATTTGTAAGAGTTTGTAAAGTCTGAAAATGAATAGGCATATTTGCATAATGTATAGCATTAGTACTGCCAGGAAACATTGATAAAGAGGGAGGACAGTGTTTGTCTGATTACATTTTCCTCTTTGCTCTTTTTATGAGCTCTAATCTGGGATGAATATGTCTGATATAACAACAAATAAGACAGAAGGTTCGTAAGAAAATCTTGTATTGCTTAGTTGACAATTTTCAATCTGAAGGAAGGAAAGCTTGATGAGAGCTCTAAAATATATTCAAGCACTAGTATTTTTCCATGTAATAGTTGCATATTGCGGAACTAAAAATGAGTTAAAAATACAATTTAAATTTCTGGAAATGGCTTTCTCACGGTTTCTAATGTGTCATTGTTTTCTATTATGATGGTGACTTGAACTGTCAATTTAAGAAGAACTATTTATTGGAAAGAAGAGAAATTGATTCTCCAACAGACATTAAAGTCAAATGACCAATGTTACTTACTCCCACAGAGAAGGTGAAACAATCTTGAATTCTTCCAGATTGGTAAACCACTTCATAAACAAGAAGACCCTGACGATAAACAAAAAGTAAAAGGCAAAATTGCACTGTAGTGCCTGTAGAGCATTAACAGGTATTAGATGAGCTTGCAGTATCAAAGCCTTGATAATTATCTCATTTCATTTTGCCATAAATACACTTTACTCAGTTCTATTTAATACCAACCTACATTTTGAAGCCATCTTTTTTTTTAAGTGAGACATAAATTTCCTGGTTTATAGGTATGTAAATGGGGATATTTAGTTTAAATATTATGTTTGTTTGGTGGGCACTGTGCTATATCATGGATATAATAATAGAACTGTAAGCAAGTTATTGATTTTAATTGTTATGCTACACATTTGGTTTCATTTATATGAAATAACTTGAAAGTGAAGATGTACAAAATTTAAATCAGTATTAGTTGCCTCAGTGAAACTGAGAATTCTGAAATAGGTTTCTTATGGAAATATTTATTACCCTTTTTTTTTACTTCTTCATGGGATGAAATGATACTAGTTTTATATATGTTTCTACCCCTTTGTTTTCAGTGAAATCCCACAGTCAGTTGTTTGGATACAGGGTCGATCTTCTTTTCTGAAGTCCCGATTTTCTTCTTCCTACCACTCTGATCTCAGCAGGACTGGGAATCATCTTTAAAAAAATAAAAATAAATAAACATGGTATGGTAAAATATAAATATTCTTCTTTTCTCTCCCAAGCCCTTCCATGACAGACCTAAGGTATTTTGAAGATGGGTTTATGCCCAAATTCAATGCCTAAATAAATAGGCAGAATAATGGCACTGGATGTCACTGGCTAGTCACACTTCTGGAGTGAGGTCTCTTGTGTAAGCAGCTGAAAGAATAACTGCAAGGATTTATTATGAAAATCTTCACTCTGGTTCTCCTTTGTTTTCCTTTCTTTTACTTTATTCAGTCTTTTTCATCCCATGTCTCCAGATACAAGGCCTGGACTGTACAGTATTATTTTATGTGTTTATCATTAGATTTTAGGTTATAAATGCAGTTCATATACAAGAGATATGTCTTTGCTAAATCAAAGTTTGTAATCATTGAATTCTATCAGGTAAATTCTGCACAGATTTACTTTATTTTATTAATAAATGTACAAACAGCCAAAATCATTTCAGTTTAACAACATGCTCCTCAATAATCACCAGTCTCTGAAACATGTTACTTAGAGGAATAACACTTTTTTACAACATAATTAACAGCAGTGATCTAATTTGGAAAAGAATGACTATAATACAGCAGAGATAACAGAAAGCATGAAAAATCTGTGTACTTCTAACATGTATAGTAAACTGAGACACTATATGCAAACAAAGAGGCTTCATTTCAGAACTTTCATCTTGAGATTGATGGTATTTGTAGTAACCACTGGACAAATGATGAACAGGAATTAACATCTGGGGGAAAAAAACACCAGCTTCCATGCAAGCTGATTACAGGCAGTATTTATTTAGAAACTCTGTGCAACAATCCTTATTAAATGAAACACTGACAAGCTAAATCCACTGCAGTCTATACTGCGAATGGCTGTTACTGCTGTAGCAGAGAGGAGCTGATAGCAATTAGAAATGAGCTACAACTGCTATAAGTAGTTGGAGTGGGGCTGTTTTGATGAGGGACATCTTTTCCACATGCATGTTTGCATAGCACCTAGGGTATTCTTTGAGGAGTAGGACTTGAAGTAGCTATGACACTATAAATAATAAGAGGAATATTACATGTGCACAAAGCATATGGAGCTACAGAAAACGATCCTGTTTGCATTGGTTGGAAGCTAGCGTGCTGGTTCAGTTGAAGTAAGGACAGGCCCATTTGTTCATTCCTCAAACAAAATGTTTACATAGATTCAGAGTGATTCATTTGCCATTTTTGTCCTCCTATGTTTCCTGGATAAAAAATGAAATGCTCTTGTTTTTTTCATCTCGGAGACAAAAATCCTGCCCAGGGTGCTCTGATTTCAGCTCCCTATGCTGTCTGTGACAGCATGCTTGAGACTTGTCATTTTAGAGCATGAATAACAAAGTGGAAATTAATCTTTGATAACTACTATTTGTTAGTAATCTACTATTATGAATTTATTGCTGTTATGTTTTCCTCTGACTGTGGGAGTTTAGCTAGATCACATCTGCTGCCTCACTGCCCCTCTGAGGCCTCTGAGGACATAGGAGAACAAATCCATCCCATCCAGGACTGCACCTGAGGAACTAAATGTTTCCAGCAAAGTCATCTCACACCATTTGCAGAGTTAATATAGTGATCAGCAGGTATTCTTTGCCATTAACAGGAAAGATAATGAAGTAAGAGCCCTTATATTCATATCGGCTGGGACAGTGCAGTACTTGCTGCTCTCCTCTGTGCACTGCATTGACTAAGGATGGGGATAGCTCCATCCGGTGCTGTGGGATTAAAATTCTATTGAAATCTGTGAGGCATTTTACCCTCCTAGCAGTAGGACTTCTGGAGCTGTTCAGATTTTTTTCTAACAACAACAACAAATTACAGAAACCAAAACTGTTAGCAGGAATTAGGTTGACCCGCTGAAATGCAGATTGATGGAGAGGGATATGGGAGTTCTGGTTGACAACAACCATGGATCAGCAATGTGCCCTCGTGGCCAAGAAGGCCACTGGGATCCTGGCCTGCCTCAGGAGGAGTGTTGCCAGCAGGTTGAGGAAGGTGATCCTGCCCCTCTACTCAACACCTGGAGTCCTGTGGGCAGTTCTGGGCTCCCCTGTACAAGAGGGACGTGTTGCTTCTAGAGAGGGTCCAGCACAGAGGAACAAAGATGATTAAGAGACTAGAGTATCTATCTTATGGGGAAAGACTAAGCAAGCTGGACCTGTTTAGCCTAGAGAAGATTGAGAGGAGATCTTATCAATATGTACAAATAGATGAGGAGAGGATGAGGATGGGGTCAAACTCTTCTCAGTGGTGGCCAGTGACAGGGAAAGGAGTAATGGGTACAAATTGAAACACAGGAAGTTCCATCAACATGTGAGGAAGAACTTCTTTGCTGTGAGGGTGACAGGGCCCTGGAACAGGCTGCCAGAGGGGTTGTGGAGTTTCCTTCTCTGGAGATCTTCCAGGCCCAACTGGATGCGGCCCTGTGCCACGTGCTCTAGGTGTCCCTGCTTGTGCAGGGAGGTTGGACTAGATGATCTCAACCATTCTGTGACTCTGTGATTCTGTGAATGAGAATGGCTGCCTGAAAGCCTGTTTTTCCCTCATTTTGCTTGCACCTCCAGCAGTTGGTAGGCTTTCTCTTGATATGCTCACCAGCTGGGTTTTACCAAGTACTTTTTTTTTTATCAGTGTAGTGAGTGAACTGAGCCCATAATAATGCAGCAGGTGGAAAGCTCCTTGTCTTTTCTTTCTGTCTTTTTGCTTCCACCCAGCAAATGCAAAGTTCTCCATTTGCAACGTTTAGTAGATTTTTTACTGCTTCTATCTAAATGAATTATTTGATAGCAGAGATATTTAGTGTATTTTGAATCCTGTGTGCTCTTCCAGCTATAAAGAAGTCACAGAAATACATTTAATTAGTTTCTGCTGTGACCATTGGCCACAAGCACCACTTTTTAAAAATTGTTCATAGCCAAGTATAGAGCTCCACAAAGAGAGCAAATCATGCAAAGCATTTGGGAATGCCTTGCAAATCTCTCAGGCTCTAATAAATCCAAACTAATAAATCTGGTGTGTTCAGTTTAGCCTAGGCTTCTTCTGCGGGAAGAGTAGCTCTTCTGGAGAGCATATAGATTTCAAAACATAGATGTACATTCAAATACTTCCTACTCTGCAGTACAGAAAGAGGATCAGGCAGTCCAGGGAACTAGACTGTAGGTGCTTCTGAATGACCCCCCTCAAGATTCAAGGAGGAAGAGTCCATATTTTCCAAAATATTCTTAATACAGAAATTCTTCTGAAGTATAATAGGAAAATTGTGTGTAAAATCAGCTGTTGAACACTCTAAGCCCTTCAAAAGCTATTTAGATTTTTAATTACCTTTGTCACTTCTGGTGACAGTAATTAAAAATAAAACCGTGAGAAAAATGTTTAAATTTTAATTTGTCCTACGATTAAACATTATTTCTTCTTTGTGCTATCGTTATTTGTATGTATTATTTATTCAAAGTTTCAAGTATGCCTAAAGTGTTCCAGATAGATAAATTAGTTCTTACAGGAAGATGTTGTTATATTGATTAATTCCAATTAAAAGACACATGCAAGAAACAGTGTGAATTCCATGAGTTTTTTTTTTTTTTTTTTTTTTTTTTTTTTCTATTTTATATGTGAGTGGGGACTGATTGCAAAGAGTCGGGAAAAAGATTTTTTTCTCTAGCAATCTTTTAGATCACGTAACTGTGGGTCTCAAGAAGATATAAACTCCAGCTGTTAAAGTCCTACTGTTCTGATGCATTTTCACAAGTTGGATTAATCACTTCATGACTAGTAGAACTAATAGTCATAGAGAGATTAGAAGAATAGTTATAAAATCCTGCTGTAGGAAGTAAAAATCTATAAGAAAAGAAAATCTGAAAGGAAAGGAAATAAGAAAAGAAAGGGAATAGGAAAGGGAAAATGAAAGGAAAGTTTTTAGTTGAAGTAAGGATAGTTCTTCCAAAAGCTCAGTATTTACTTGTTTTTAGAATAAACACGCAGGAATCACAGGAAGTTTCGAGGACTAATAATATCACCCTGCTTTTTTGTTGTTACATTGATTTCTATCTAAAGTTATATGATTGCTTTGCAGAGCTGAATAATAGGGAGAATGGAAAACAAGTCTCACTTTATATTCTAGCTTTAATACCATTAAATATTTCACCAGTCCAGGTCTTCTTCTCGCTTCCTTCTCTTACACAAGCATCAGTCTAATAATCAGTTCATAAATGTCAAGGAAAGAGTGTGAATGCAGGAGGAATACCAGCTGCATTGAAGCCACCAGTCTTAAGAAGGCTAATCTTATGCCAGTCTTTACCTGTGTGAGCCTTTCTAGCAATCTTATGCCAGTCTTTACCTGTGTGAGCCTTTCTAGCTAATGAACAGCAGCAAGGACGTCACATATTCAGCAATATTATATATTTCTTTTACCACTGGAGTACCAAGGCTGTAAGCACAAGGCATACATAATCTTCAGACAGGTTTAGGTGCTTAATATACCACTTCTAATTTCAGTTTTCTTTTCTGCTTGCTTATTTCCTCCTCCCTTCCCCAACCCCTCCTTTCTCCTCTTCCTCCTTTTAGCATCTCTTTAGTCACCAATGATTCTGCTGAACTGTGAGAAATTCATGGCAAAGAGTAATGCCTGTTTGCAACTTGCTGACAAAGAAAGAGGCTCATTATGCACCATATTGATCAAAATGTATGTGGCATTCTGTTTCCTTGCTAAATATTACTATTTTTCATGCTTATAGATCATCCATAAAAGCACAAAGGAATTGTAGCAATGCTGGCTAATAGGTTGTATGCAGTAGGTTGTATACAGTTATACTGAGGACAATTTGAAAGAAAAGTAGTCTCATATAATTTTCTGAGTCAACAGACAAATGGAAATGTTTTGGGGTATTTGCAGAAGACTCTGTCTCATCTTGATCCAAAGCATGTTGCCGCTAGTAGCAAGAAATTCTGGCATAGAGCTCATATTATCATCCAGCTCGATCTCCCAAGATCATAAAACCCCTACAAAGTTCTCTGACTCACAGCACAAAACAAAACAAAACAAAACAGAACAAAAACAAACCATCAAAAAACCTTTTATCCAGCCTTTCTTTCTTTATAAAAGAGATTCCCTGATCTCAAGGTAAAGTGTTCCAGTCCAAAGTAGGAACTCTTGTGCATCTGCCCCTTTCTCTGTCCACCTTTGGAGGGAATTTCAGGATTGATTCCTCAAAGAAAATGCCATTTCTAGAATTTAGTATGTAGACTCTAATAGCATGAACTGAAACAGTTTATTTGATACTGATACTTGCATTGAGTATGGTTAAGTAGTACAGAAACCAATAATACATTTCACTAATTATCCTTGATTTGCAAGTGTGTGGAAGATGTACCCTATATATGTTCTGAATATCTACTTTGTAAGGACAGTTTCAATCAAACTATGAAAGCTAATTTCAAATTTTAATCAACTATTTAGCAATATAGCACATTATAGAGGTCTATTTTAATATTTTATTTACTTCCTCATTTCCTATTAATGCCTGCCAAATGCTCAAGACATTCCACCTCATGTTCTTCTGGCTTGCTTTTACTTGAACAAATGCATTGTAACTGTCATAGAAGTAAAATAGCCTTCCTTATTGTGCTATTATTTTCCATAAATGCTATGCCATTTAAAAGAAAACTATTTGCTAAGTACATGCACATATACATGTTATATGTGTATTTATATCAATAAATATTTATTTTAAAAACATTTTAGAGTAGATCATTACTATAAAATGGTGGGAACATGAAATATTGCCTTTTGAGAAACATAGCATTTTTTCTGGTTATGGTCCAGACTCTCAAACATTTTATATGCCAGTGGCACTACATGATTTACACTAGCTGTTAGCATTAACCTATCTGATTAATAAAGATTGGCCCTCTGGCCAGGCTAATTCCAATTTTGTAGTCATTCCAACATCTATTGTTTAATTTTCAGAGTCTGCTGAGATTAGACAGATTTTCTCCTCAGCTGTTTTAGGAAAAATGGGGAGGGAGGACAGCACTAATGATCTCATATCTCTTTGAACAGCAGCAAAAAAATCTTAATTCATGTATTGCATAAAATTAACGGTGTACGAGACTGGCTGGCATGAATATAGCAATGTAAGCTGCAAAATGCCATTGAAACATCTCAGGGAGAATCAGGAGATGAGCTGTTTATTTCTGTTAGGCTTACTGCCACCACTTAACATAATTATTTTGAGACTTGTGCAGTAATTCTAGGGAATAGAATTAAATTTATAAAATTTGTAATAGATTTTTTCCCTCAGGAATAAAAGTAGGTTGTAACACTCTAGAAAAGAGAATCATGTTTTCTAAATAGAGAAGCAGAGTAAGCTACCATACTGGAAGCGTTTTCATTGAAGGTCTTTAGCACAGATTAAGTGGAGATCCTTTTTTTGAGAACAAGACATTGGGTACTTTTGAATAAGAACTCAAAATTAAAGATTAAATGTTAAATTCTGCTATTTGATTGGTTGGTGTTATATAGACCAAATGAAATTAATACACAGGAATTTCCATCTCCATATGAGGAAGAACTGCTACAGAACACTGGAACAGGCTCCCCAGAGAGGTTGTGAAGCCTCCTACCCTGGCGATCTCCAAAACCCTCCTGCATTTTGACCCTGTGCCACGTGCTCTAGGTGTCTCTGTTTGAGCAGGAGAGTTGGACTAGATATCTCTAGAGGTCCCTTCAAACCTCAACCATTCTGCGATTATGTGATTTCTATTGCCAGCAGTGAAACAATGGATGAAAAGAGAGATTATGGAGTTGGGAAATGACCATCTGTATTGGAGATAAAAAATTCTGTGATCTGTAGAGTCATAACAATCTCCCATGGGAAGCAGAGCCCAGACCTTGAGAGAGAAGATGTTTGCCTACCTAGGCTGAGCGACAAGGAGCATGGATGCAGCTGCTTAGCCTGGTTCACAGGCAGCCCCCCTCTGGAAACCTGTTGAAGTCGGCCGCTCGGCTGGGCTTGTAGCCAACTTGACCGCAGATGTCCTCCAAACTAGCTTTGGAGGCCAAACATCCAGAAATGAGGAAGAAGAGGAGGAAGGCAGGACCCTCGAATTGAGGACTGGGACCCCTGACTGGCATGCATGCCTGCACACCCAAGGGGGAGAACTGCGCAACTTGAGGTGGAGTTTGTCCGCCCCCAGGGCTGCCTCCTGGGTCGGGCTGACCCTACGTGCCAGGATGCACCGGGTATAGAGAGGAGAGTGCGGAGAGAGGGGGCTGGAGCAGAGAAACTCCTAACTCTGAGGCCTACGCTGTCTCCGTGGGAGCCGGTCAGCAACTCTCTTGCTGCTCTGTTAGCTCGAGAGCATGTTCGGGTCCAGTATCCCACCGGCAGGTATCACCTTGTGAATAGTTATCCACACTTTGTTTCTTTTATGTGCTGTCACCTGAATAAATGCTCAATGTAGTCACCTTGTTCTGCGTGATTATTGCTGAATCCCGAGCCCATCCAGAACACCATCGCAATAGTCTTGCTGGAAAAAGTAGTGACTCTTGTCTTCCTTCTTTTAATATGGCTATGAGTTGACTTCTACAAGTAGAAGGAGAGTGAAAGAGTTTTTATTTTTGTTTTCTTTTTTTTTTTCCAATATAGTGTTGTCAGTTTTTCAAAAGATGCCAGAGATTTGGAATACTCCAATTCCGTGGCCATGAGAATGGTTTTCAAATATGAATAACAGGGCTGCAGACATGAAGCTTAGGATATCATTAAGCTATCAGCACGTTTGCTTTAAGAATATATATGCATACATATTTGTGTGTGTATACATATACAGACACACACACAAGTATACATGCTTATATATATGTGTTTGGGTATACGTAAACATATTTAATGTATATGTATATATCATTTATATTCACGTGTGTGTGTGTGTAGAATTACTCTGAAAAAAAAACAAACAAACAAAAAAACACCAATAGTTAACCTGTTCACTTTTTGTGAAGGAAGAAAATTATCACTGTTAAGTCACAGTGTTATAGACAAAATTAATGTTTTTTTTTTAAGGTTACTGTTATTTTCTTCATGAAAAGACAGATTAAGGAATATTTTTCTGCTCAGAAATCAAATTAAAAGTATAATTTCAGATAAATTTAAGCTGTTTTGCTCTGGAATTACTCTCCTGTCAATTTTCTTGAGGATTTCAGTTTTGATGATGATGCTTTATCTGTCCCATTTTGCCTAGGATTCCCAACATGTGCCATAGTTGGCTATAATGTGAAGCAGTAATTCAAACTTCTTCACTGTAAGAAAATATGAAACAGATGGAGAAGTGGGAAAGAACATTTATCCTTATAGAAAGATTGCATTAGGAGAGTGGAGGGGAAAAAAGGTTGAGAAAAATTATCACCTTCCTTTTAAGACATGTCCTTGCCTCAAGTTAACCCACTGTAAGGGGAAGCTTGAGCAGAAAAGACCAGAAAAAAACAGTTTCTGGCCAAGCTATGAAGACAAAAACAGAAGCTGGCCCTGAGCTTTATACCCTTGTAAATTCACTGGATTACCTCCAGAAACAACATACACAAAGTCCTTCAGATGTCTTTGCTGAAGTCCATCCATCCCTGAGGACACAATTCCTTCCTTTCTCTTGCTTTGTTGTACAAAAAGGCAGAACTGCGAGGAAATCATCCTGACAAACAAAAATAGGCAAAATCCTGGCAAAATCTCTACCTATGAATCAAAGCTTTCAAGAGCCCGGTGTTTTACTTGCGCTTAAAATCAGCAGTCCAAAATCCCCAAACTGTTATAGGTTGGGCTTCCTCTGTGGCTGCTAGAAACTGTGCTCGTTTTGCCAGTATGACTGAGACCAATTCTTGATCTAAACTTTAGAAATGACAGTCAAGCAATGGATTAGAAAATCACTGTTATCAAGGGCAGAAAACCCCCAACAGGAAACAAGACTGAGTAATGCAGCTTGCTAGCTGCAAAAGCAAATATTCATTTATTGTTCCACAGGTAACAGACGATGATGATCCTTTATTCCTAATTCATTGTCTGTAAGAAGTTTATTATCTATTCTAGGCTTAAGATATTCATTTTATTTTAGACAAGCTTGCTTTCTCTTCTACAGTTATTTCAAAGCAGCAATAAAAGATCTGCTTACTACAATTCTAAATAACTTTTTAAAAGGAATTTTATTTTTATGTATTGCATTTGCCAAGATGCTTTTTAGTGCTAAAGATAAGGCAAAAAAATCATGTATATTTTATGAGTGTTATTAGAAATCAAGGACACGCGTTACAATTATTTTACTGCACAAGAATATATCATACTAGATCATATTTTATTTTTTGCAAATTTTGCCATACTGCTTTTGTCAGTATCTCATAACATAGAGAAAAGTTCCAGAGTCACACACAGGAAAGGATGCATATCTGTGGTTTAAAGGGAGCTTTGTCATTTTTGCTAATTTGAAACATAAATGTTGATGACCTACTAGTATCTTAATTTTTATTCTTGATAATGTTATTTAACTTTCCTAGTGTTATCTATGCAGTCCTGCAAAAACATGACCTTTTACAGCAAGACTGTCAAGGAATGACCATTTCCTTCGCTAAAGAAGGAAAGAAACATTTCTTTTAATTGCTCTGCCTTTTCAGTTATTAAGTTCCAGGAAATTTCCTCTTCATCCTGAGGGAGAATTTAAGAGAGAAACAAATCAGTGTTTCCTGTAAACTTTTTAATAGTGATAAATTCTTTCTTCAAATCCCATCTCCCTTCATATTGTCCTGCTTAAATGACAAGCTCCAAAAGTAGATCTTCCATCAGAGGGAAGTCCCAGTATCAGAAATGAACATGTCAAGGAATGTTTTGAAGTCAGTTTTAGTTTCTACTCACCAGCAGCAAAAAGTACTACCCAGTTTCCCTTTAGAAATGGCTATTGTGCTTTAGGAGACAGAACCAATCCCGCCAGTTCCCACACACATGGAAGGTTTGAATCCATGGGAAATTCACACTTGGAAAAACATTAAGATTTGCACTCATATAGTGGAGTCTCATCCAGAGCATTCCCTGCTCCATATGTTCCCTCAGATGAGCATCATTTGCTGTAGGTGATTTATTTTACAGCTGTCCCTCAACTATTTTCCCATCTTGTTGCAAAGAATGTACACCATTGCTAAATTTGCTCATTCTCTGCGTAAAAAGCTAATGAAAAATAAATGGATTGTAATTTCTTTCAGTGGTCTGAAATCTAGTATATTTTTAAACCTAATATAATTTCATGCTCTTTAAGCCTATAAACTTCCAAAGAATTAAGAGAAAAAGTCTATAATAGGTGGTAGACCTTCAATGGCTTGGATGTAACTTCTACACTCTCAAATTTTGACCAATAAGTACTTTAAACATCTTTTAGGATAGGGTGCTTTTGAAGCTCTTATTGGTGTATGCTTAAAAATATTCCCTATTAAAGTATAATATGAATCAAAACAGGAGGTTTTCTACAGGTTTGTACAAAATCCTTCTAAAATACTGCATCAGCCATGCAATCTTGATGGATTGAATACTGAGCATAGAATTTGCATATGTCTTGTCAAATTAGATAAGAAAAGCATATTTTCTCTTTAATTATGAGAAAGTGAGAAAGTGGAGCAGCAGCACTACACAGCATTTGCATGCCTTCCCCATTGCTATCAAACTGTACTATCATAACAGAAAAAAAAAATGTATATCTAAATAGTGAGAGACTAGGTGTTGAATACCAGATAAGACATTTTTTTACATTTTTTTCATCCACTTTACAGTGGAAGAAGGAAAAAGACTGCTGGAAAATTTCATTGTAGGCAATGCTGCTGAAATCTATTGTCAACTATCCTGTAAACTACATTGGAAGTGTAAAGTAATAAAAAAGTATTTTAGTATATTTACTAGTCATGTCTCTGGAACTTCAGTAGCAAGGGTACTTTCTAGGATAACATCAGGATGGGATAGAGATGATCCTTCACTTTTTCTAACTAAGCTCAGAAGTTTGGCAATACTGACAAGATTTTGCAATGTATATTTGAACTGAGCTAACGATTGATTAAAATATATTCAAATATAGAATAACACAATGAGATAATACCATATGGAAACATTAGTTAGTGGCCTGATGTGAGCTGTGATCAACTTTCCATTAACCTGAAAAATATGGAGCTGCACTAATGGATTAATCTGGAAAATGATGCAGCATCAATAGGGATAAATTAAACAGTAATGTGTAGCTTGGGCACGCACTGAAATTACATCATCTCATCTGCTCAGTTGGCTCCTGGCTCCTATCAATATCAAATTGCAGTCTGCCATACAATTCCTAAAATCAGTGGTCAATAACTGTGGGCCAGAGACTATTGCTAGTAGAAAATTTTATGTGGCCACCCGTTTTTGGCATATATTAAAGTATTTAAAAGCATGGATGCAGACCATTTTATGTCAGCAGACTTGGTTCCAGTAATACCTATTTTACTGGTATAGACATATCCCATGTGTTATATAAGACAGATTGGAAAGTGCTATATGAGGAACATCTGTCCCTTGTACACAAAGAACCAGTTTTGGTTAGGTGGGTTTACAATTAGTAAATTGTAAATTATCATCTCAGCAATGGTGATACCAGATTCAGGTAACTCCCAAAGAATCACTTGCGTTTCTGCTCTGTTTTCCCCACATTTGGATTAAGTGACTCATTAAACCAAGGACATAGCCTTGCCAGCACTGAATTTCAGCTGGCATCTAGGACTGCACCAGAACATCCTGTGGGAATTTTCACAACACTGCCTATGCCCTAATATCCAAGTGTAAAAGAGTGATTTCCCCTGGAGTTGTCCAGGATAGACAAATGAACTAAATTCTCTTTGGCTAAGTCCATCTTGGATCACTCTCCCTCAGTGACTCTAGGTCCAGGGCCTTGGTGTTCAAGGGCTACCTCTGCATGGTGCCAGTTTATGCCCGCAGGTAACTTTCAGCTAAAGAATCCATGCTGTCTGGAAACTCTGGAGTCAGTACAACTGCCTACACACTACTCTGAACCTCTATGGTCCATGCACAAATGACAGTGCATAATTAAGCAATTTTTAGCATTATTGGCAGAGAGTTAGGTTGTTCTAGACTCATGAATAGATGAAATAAAAACTTTGTTCTTTCCTCCTGTTTCCTGAGTTTATTCAGGTTTTCCAGCATAGTTTTCATTACAACGTTGAGTTTCTGGCAATCACATGGTTGCCTAATCCAACAGATCATCCATATTGGTGAATAGACTTCTGTCCTCTTTGCCTTAGCTCGGAAGCTCTGAGAAGATTCAAAGAGTTAGAGAAATAACAAGGATCAATAAAGCAATGCAGCATCTTTATAGTCACTATAGGATAACCACTCATGAAAACATTGATTAGGTTTTCATAGTGAGGAAGATACACTCTATATTCACGTAGGAGTTTAGGAGGCAGTTGTAGTCACTGGAGGAATCTATATGCCCTGAAAATATATTCAGAGGTCCTAAGTATGGAGTCTGCCTCTTTCTGTGCTGATTTAAGCGCATATGTGCAGAAGGAGTGATTTTGTGGTCACATAAGCTGAGTGAAAAGTTGCACTCTGCCACTTGTCTCTAGATTATTTACTATTATATTAACCTAACAGATTTTGTGATTATTCATTAGTATATTCTGGGAAGTTGGACAGGTTGTTGTATCTTAAGAGGACTAAGTCTTGTATGTGTCTAGTTGAGTTTTTTATATATTTGAGTAAGCAACCAAAGTGAAAGAATGGGATAAAGTAGTGATTTATTTTTGTTACTCCCTGTCTAACCTAGTCTATTGACTAACGAATAATCAACCATTTCCCAGTGAGGAAAAAAAAAAAAAAAAAAAAGTAGATTTGCAAGTTTCTCTGAAGGCTAGAAAAACTTTTACTAGTCTTCATTTATGCACACAAACACATTTTTTGCGTATTTGTGTATTTTGTAATATGATGTTAGGCTCAGTATAGATGCCTTGCAGGCAAAAATAGATCTGAATGCTGGTAAATTGTAACAGGGTGGTCAGGTGAACCAAATGGTGCTGCTCTACACAGGGGAAGAAGAAGCTTGGATAAACTCAGAAATATTGGAGGGAGGAAAAGATAGCATACACAAGCTCATCAATAATATCTGCACAACTGCTTTTTGCCAGCCTTTCCTCCATATGTGCAAGAACAGACTTAAGCTGAGTTCTCACCTTGGAATAAATATTTTTGTTTGTTTAGTTTTGGCTGTTATTGAATGTCTGTAATTTGGAAAAGAAACCCAATAAAAATAAATTTAAAAAGACGCATTATTGATTCAAGAAAAAAGTCCTATTTCCAGTTTCCATCCTATTATTTGCACAGAGGCAATATTATTAATCTTCTTAATTATATAACTCCTACCACCTCTCTGCCAGAGGCATCCTGAACTTCTTATGTATACTCCTTAATGTCTAACTGAAATAAAGTATTTTTAGTCAGTACAACCACAAGAAGTATGCTTAAGAGAGCTGGCCAACCTTTAACAACCTAAGGTTATTTCCTATAAAATTCAATATTAAAAGCCATCTCTTCAACTGTACTGTAAACCAGTTATCTTAATGTAGTCTTATTTGGCAAAAATCTTGGTGTTACCCAGAGAAGACAGTTTTCTGTGACATATTTACAGTATGTGGACTGATAATTTGTGAAAGACTTAGCCAGACTAGCGGGCCCTAAAAAGCTTCTTATATCTCAGCTCCAATGAGTTTGGACAAGCTCCTTTGTATTATAACATGTGGAAGAAATCACAGGAAATTTGAACAGGATTTTATTCTTAGGTATATAAACTGGAACAAATTCTTGACAATGACAGGCCTATCAAAGGACTACGCTCTCCAGCTGGGCAGCATTTCCCAGCCAGCCCAACAGCAGTCCGATTCCTAGGCAATTCCTTGGATGCCAATACAAGCAATATTAGAGCCAGTTGCTTTCCACAGTGCAGCTAGCCAAGCCTCCAGATGCTGCTGCTGTTAGAAAAATGTATATCACGATTGAGCACCTGGATCTTGCAGATGTTATGTTCTTTTTTTCACACTACAGTCAAGCCTTCTCAAAGCATCTGAGTTAAGAATGGGGATAAGGAGAAAACTCTTTTGGAGTAGCAGTTAAAGGTAAATATAATAATGCAGGTGCCAAGCACATGCTATATGGCAAAATCACTGTCTTTCTGCCCCCAGCTCCTATTCCTTACAAGATTCTAGCAGCTCAAAAATTAATGTCTCTTTTATTGGTGTTTAAACAACATCGTTGGAGTTAATGTTTTGGAGTACTCAACAACAAAAAATGAAACACATCATAGTGTTTGGCTGTAGTGGGAAAAGAGTATTTTGCAGAATGAGACTGATTTCTCCATGAATAAAGGGGTTAGTCTTGCGGGTTATAAAGCAGAATGCATATGTATTCAAGATGGAGATCTAAACTGAAATTAATTAGTACAGCAAAGTACCTTGCTCAAATCTAGGAAAATATGTATCGAGAGTACTTTTTTGACATACATTAGAAATTCTAAAATATTCTGCAAGTGAGTGTTCTTTTGTTTCATCCATAAAATATTATGACTGGTCACTGTTCTTATGTATATCCTGTAAATGTAGCTCCCTACAATCAGTAGGGTATCAGTGCAAAAAATTGTTTATGGATTTATGTCTTAGTGAAAGACTTTAAAAATATCTCATAAGTGGGTAAGTGAAGCTAATAGAAGATGATATCTTCTCCTCTCCCCTTCCTACCCTGCTTCCCTCCAGTCCTGGAAAGAGAAGTTTTGTGAGATGAAAGAATAATTATATAATGTGCAATAGCAATTCCCCTACAACAGTTCCTAGAAAAATGACATCAATGTAATGTGAAATGGAGGAAGATGAATTAGCAAAAATTCTCTGAATAATATCCTGCCACAGTGTAAGCTAAAGTTTCTCTTATTTTCGCAAAGTCCCATGACACTAGAGAGATATTAGAGAAAGTAGAATTAGTTGCAATATGACTGGAATTATTAAAATATACTTTTAGATTTGTAACCCAGAGCAACAGAAATTCATATAACAAAGATGTCAGAAAGTATTTAGGATTTCAGGTAACTTGCTTTTCAGAGCATTTGCCTGTATCATGCGCATATTCACTGACTCATGGTGGCTTCTTGATATTATAGGCATGTATTGTGCAATAACATGGCATTCATAGAAATCTTTTGTTTGAGTTTTAGTCTATTACTTACCTAACAACATCCTATACAAACATCAATAGACAAATAAAATATTTATTGAAGCATTTGCCACCCCAGTTTGGGATAAGAAATCAAAAACATAACCTTTAAGAAAATAAGGATTCTCAGGAATACTTGATTTTGGGATAACATAAAGACATTTTTCAGCTTACTTTCTGCCCAAAATTCCTGTCAGGTTTACTAGAGGCAAATGAAATTTCTGAAATCCTCACAGGCAGAGAGTGAATACTTCTGTACCCTATTATTTCACTACCTCTGCACAATTTATTAAAAGAGGAAATACTTCAAAATTGTATATATAAAATGTTGATTTTGTGAACATATCCTATTGAAAGGCACTGCAAAAGAAAAATTCTGACTAGCTTTGGTCCTGTCATTGTAAATATCAATCAAATACCTTTGATTTTGCATTGGTTTTATTTGCATTACATATATTATATGCAGCTATGTCATATCAACTGTACCCATTCGTGTTTCAGGCTTCATTTTATAGAAAATATTTCTCAGTAAATAATTCATGGTCTTGCATATAAGAATTTCAGGCTTCCTCACAAACATGTTTAGAACAAACTTCATAGCTTTCTGTTTACATGGATTAATATTATTTCCATTTTGCTCCTGTGGAAATAAATTCCTCAGGTTCCCTCAGGTTCCTCAACACATCAAGGCCTGCCAAAGAATGAGGCATTTTCAGTCTTCTCTGTTATTCTACTATGACGTGCTTCCTTTTTGTTTTGACATGTTTTAGCCTACATATAATAAACTTCCTCTGGGATATATGGTGTAAAGGGATTTGCAGGTTATTCTGGAACTCATGTAAGAGCAAGATGACAGAGACCCTTGTGCAATTTAGAAAAAAAAATGTAAGGTAATGAGTGTATGCCATGAAGAGCTGTGTCTTCTACACAATTCCAGTCTGCATTATACTTGGATACGTTTACTAATAATAAGCTATTCTGATCACACATCTACATAGGGAGTAAATATTTATGTTTGTGCAGATTTTTATAAATCCAAAATGCATTTTAAATATAAATATGATTTGGCTTTCTAGAAGATTAGTTGTTTGTTGTGGACAGATGGAGCTCACTGCTAAACCTTGGCAGTTGTGAATCCTGAAAGCTAATGTTGATTCTGGTTGTTTGATTTCTTTTAATTTAATTCTGATCATACAATTCAGCAGTTTCTTAATTTATTTCATATTAACTCAGCACACTGTAAAACTCTGTTTCCAAGACAAACTAAAAGGAAAGCTACAAAGCTGTGTATTTTCTAAACGGAAGAGCATAAGAAAGCTATCATTTCAGAAAAGCAGGGGGTGAATAAGAAGGGGAAAAGACAAACAAGAAGCAGGCCAAAAATATGGCTTTTAAGTGACTTTTTTTTTCTTTTCAGAACACTGGCCTTTTCATGGGCTAATATAGAACACTGGCCAATAACAACTCATTTTTTTTCAATTGCAAGCTTATAGGTTTTATGCATCTTTTGCAACTCCTTGCTCACACTGGCCAGCATATGCTTGCTGGGTTCACTGCATTGATTTCAAAGGGACAGGGAGCTCCCATCTATTCAACAGATGGACATGTTCAGCTAACCTGAACATGATCACTTATGGTGAGATCTTCCAAAGAGAGCAATCTTCCAGGAATAGGAAGGGAATCACGCTCCCACCTTCTATATGCTTTCTTTATATAGCCAGGCATTAAACCAAGTCATCTCTCCTGCACGACTGCACTCTTTGGGTCACATATTGCTTGCTGGTCAGTGCAATGCAGGGCTCTGAGGTCAGCATTGCACAGGGCACATGAGCAAGCAAAAGAAGAGCTGAGCACAAATGTGTGCAGGGAACATGATATGTGTCAAGGGCGAGTGTGTTAAACAAGGGCAATCACATTTTTCTTTCCAACATAAAAGTAGCACTTGTTTTGTTTAGCAGACTTTTCAATAATGCTTTTCCACAGCAGCAGAGCAGGAAGTTCAAAGGAAAAAAAATGCAAAATTCAAACAGAAAAGCATGTTTATTTTTGTCCCTGTGCATACTGTGGTGGATTTGGGTAATCTTGGGAGTCCTCTCTTTCTCTTAGAGTTTCTGCAGGCTGCATTTATTATGCCTGAGGCAGGGATTTTTCTAAACTGCTGCCATGACTTTAGAAGTCACAAAATACTCTACAGTCACATTTTTACTAAATCCCTAAGAAACTGATAGCTTTTTTCCTCAAGACAGCTATCTTTCATCCGTATTTTGTAGCATAAAGCAAAAGTGGGACCTTGGTGTTGCTAAGGCTCAGCAAAGATGCCTGCCTCTGCAAGTGACATTATTCATTTCACATATCCACTTGTTTTAAACACAGTGGGCTAATTGGCAAGGGATTTTATTTTGCTTCTGCATCACCAAGTACCATTTTTGTCAGGGCAATTTTTCATGCTTATGGTTTAGAAGAAAGCTCAGCCAAGGTTTAAATATAAATTTTTAAAGACTCAGGAAGCCACAAAAAGTTAATTGCCATAGTGACTAGTATATATTCTGCTCCTACAAACTTCGTAGATGTTGCAGCTGTAAAAGAGCATAATTAAAGATGATACTTCTGAGAATTCATTGATGATAAAATGCAGGCACTCTGTTAGCAAGATACAACCAATGGATGAACAGCCTCATGCATGTGACAGCTACTTTCGGGATCATTATGCATCACAGGCCCATTTATTCATGCGTATCCCATAATACCATTGCTTGATTTTTATTCATCTATTATCTGGTATCCAACCAGATAGCTTAAAGCTAGGCACACAGATTTAGGACTGTCTTTTGGTTGAGTTGAAGGTTAGGTGTGATATCCATCCATGGATGATAATTCCATATGGGACCATTAGTAAAGACAGCTCAGCGTAACATCTCTTGTTCTCTTAAAAGTGAAGAAAAAAAAAAAAAAAAAGCCCTAAATTCACTCTTAGCACACTCAAAGCAGAGTGGGAGCACACTCAAAGCTCTGTCATGCCCATTAGGGCATGTTGGGATGCCAAGGAAAGGATTCCCAAGGAAACTTGAGAAGAAATGAGAACAAATTGAATTCATTAAATGATCAAATCTATATTACAACTATGATATTCACAGAATTACTTACAGAGAAGAAGTCAGCTGGACATTACTAAAAACAGGCTTATTAATGCCCCAAACCTTAAAGTCGGGATTTCTTTCTTTTTTTTCTTTTTTTTTTTTTTGATTTTTTTTTCTTGGCTGGTTTTGCCCCAAGATGGCCTATTCTAACAGAGCTGTTGCAATTACAGAATGTGCTATAGATTATTTGCTTCTGATTGTGCTAGTCTGCTTACTGCAAAAGTAATAGACAGACATTTGTACATTTTCCAGTAAAATTGTTTTCCTGAATAGTAGGACCGTTTAAGAACTAACTGGACTAAAAGAAATGGATTGCTTTTAAACCAGTTTCATAATAAAATTAATGTTTTATTGACCACAATGGTAGCGTACTGGTTTCTACTAACCTACTCACATACACATTTATATATTTTATGGTCCCCTATATGTCATAGGGGACCTCCAGATGCAAAATCTGACTTGAGTTTCGTTTTACTCAAGTTATTCATGTGTGGAAGCTTTGTAAGATGCTACTGAGCATTTGTTTTTATGGAGTAGGCAAATGTTATGTCATTATGGAGCAGTACTACACAACTGGTTGATAATCCCCCAACATCAGTTGATCAAGTACTGATTTTAAAATGCCAGTATCATTTAGAGGACATTCATTATCATATTTTTTAGAGGTATTTGTCCCAAACTTGTGTTTTACAAACTGCTGAGTAGTCATTCTACCGTGTGATTATAAAACAGGTTACCAGAATAATAGAAAGGTCAAAGATTAAAGGTCAATAAGATTTTCCTTTAAAAATGCATTCATTGGGATTGACAATGAAGACAGTTAAAAATTTAAAGACAAGAATGATTATTATAAAATTAGTCAATTAATTGAGTGAATTTCAGCTGTAAGGATAGTTTCTTTTTGCTGAATTAATATTCTGAAATAACTCCAATAGAAGCAATGAGCATGCTTCCTGTTGGGTTAAAGATAGGGTTTTTTTAAAGCACTATCTAGCATAAAAGTTTGACCCAGTAATGCTTAAAGAGACATGTAAAAGAGGCTGTGATTAATACCAAATAGACATTCCTGCATTCTGATATTTTTCAGTATTACAGTGCCTCAGAGAGCAGACAGTTATTGTCATACCAAAATTACACTAGGAAAATGCAGATAAAGTTATGGAAACAAAAACATATAGAAATTGTATATATGGATTTATTTAAGAAGACATGCAAGAATCTATGCATACCTGTGTTTCTTTTTCTACTAATGATTTATTTTTCTTTCTTTCCTGTCTTTTCCCCACCTTCATTATTCACCTGTTTCTACCTTTAATTTCAGGTATTAATACTGCCTCTACATATGCAGAGACTCAATGAGTTTCAGGTAACAGAAAGCTTACAAGTTTCAAACAATGAACAAACATTAAAAAGATTACAAGGTAGAGGGAAAAAATAGACACCAAAAGTAGACCTCCTGATAAAAAAGGAAGACGACTAATTTTATACTAAATGGTGATTATTTTACGCCCCTGCACTTGATTGATTGATGACTGTTTGGTCACCACTCTGATTGCAGTCATTTAGAAGCAATCTCAGCATGCCTCCAGCAGAATCATTGAGAAAAAGTATTTAGCTCTTTTTTTTTTTTTTTTTCACTTAATAGAAGGTCCAGCTTTCTCATTCAAATCCAGCACTCCATGCTCATCAAAAGGTCTGTCTCATGCAGGCTGTGACCTGTGAAATTGATCCAGTCTGGACATAAATGTAAAAGAAAGTTGTACCCACTTTTCACCTAAAAAATTGGATAGTTCCAAAGGACTGAGACCTTTATATACAGGTATTTTAGACCCACCAAGGTTATCTGGAATTGTGCAAGGAATATTTGATACTGGAATTCTGAAAGTATAAAGAATTATAAAAGCATTAAAAAATATATGTTTCATGCTTTTGTTTTTAAACTGGAGATAAGTATACACACGTATATATATATATATATAAAGGCAAACTACTAGTGGGAAAGTTTCAGGGGCTTTGTGTGTTTGTTTGTTTTTCCTTAAGATTAACAGAATTTAGAATAGAAACTATTCAGGAGTAACGTGAGAAGAACTTCCTAAATCTTGAGAGCTTTTGAGGCTACTAAATGGAAAATACTGTGTTGACTCCCAGATATCTAGAATAAACTCCAGTTAATATAATGGAAAAGACATATAATCACAGAATGACTAAGAAGAGCTGGAAGGGACTTTGAGAACATCTGTTTCATACTTAGGCTCAAAGGTAGGATTGACAGTACCTGAACCATCCTTCACAGATGTTAGTCCTTAAAACTTTCGAAGATTGAGATTCTAATTTTCCCTAGGGTTCTTTCAGTCCTTTCTGCTTTGTTGTTGTTGCTGTTGTTTTATTTGTTTTGGTTTTTTGTTTGTTTGTTTTTTCTTTGCTAATGCCAGTCTGAATCTCCTTTACCAAGCCTTAAACTCATTGTCTTTAATTTATAAAATTTGAGTTGCCTTGCAGTTTTATTTTAGAAACATCTGAAGACTGCTAAATCTTTGCAATATGTTGGATCATTCAAATGTTGTCTTTCACAGTCAATACATATGAAACTGTTATGATAACAAAAGTCCTGACCTATTTATCCTACTATGCCAGTTCTATTCACTTAAATAGTGCATTAACACTACTTTTTCTTAAAATGGTCCCGAAAGGTAAATTGCTTTGGTCCATTTGGAGGGAAGAAAGCACCAAAGAAGTAATAGTTTCTCTTAGGCCATTTTATTTTCCATGTAGGGTCAAGAAGAAAAAAGTAAAGACTAGATAAAAGGTCCGTTTTTTTGTTTGTTTGTTTGTTTGTTTGTTTTGTTTGTTTGTTTGTTTTTCCTGTACCTTCTTTAGCTTACTCAATTTCTGGAGGATCCTTTTATTCTCTAATATCAATTCTACCAGTGATTTATCAATTCAAGCTTTTGGTGAGGCAGCTTTTCATAAGAGACTGTTTTGTGAAGCTTCACAAAGCACAGAATGAGAGATTCAAAGAAGGTAGAAGCAAGATAAACAGAGATAACCAGATAGGAAGAACAAAACTCTGGTTGTAATTGATCGCTTCAGAATTCTGTAAATAAGATTTTTATTTTCAGAAATTTGAGATTTTCCCCTCTATCTATTTTCTGACAAGCACGGTGAATGTCTATAGGCCTCATGCAGCAAATTGGTAAAGAAAGTTTAATTCATATTTCCCTATGAGATAACCTGGAGGTGTTTTGATTCTATGAAAACAGCTGCCTGCTGATTGCTACAACTCTGAATAATGGATTAAAGGCCTATCAAACGAAGCAGGATGAATGTTCACATCCAGGATAAAAAGATTTGTATTTAAAATGTGTACTTTAAAAGATGCTTTTTTCCTTCTACTTTATAGGCTGAGATGTATGAGAAAAAGATGGTATTAACAGTTGCAGAATTTCAGAGCTTTCTATGAAGAAATCTCCAGCTAAAATGAAAACTATTTTCAGTTAGTACCTGCTGTGCAAATAATATTTAATGGCATTAAGGAATCGAAGTTCAGAAGTGTGTAGAAAGAACTTAATCCCAGAAATCTGTCTGTGTGCAGACTGTTCTTTCTCATATTTTCAAAGCCTTTTAGTGCAGAAACGTGAATAAAATATGAAAGTGTCAGACCTTTTCCCCCCAGATTCCTAACCTGAATTTGCTTTCTGAGAAAAAGAAATATTTCCCAGGAGGTGCCCATGATCATTTGTATAAACCAATATTTTTTAATATTGACTTTTTTTGATGACTATGAAAATGAAACGAACGCAGGAAAACACACATCCTGCACATCTGAAGTGCTTACGGCCTGCAGAAAGAGTAAAATTCAGTTTTGTTGAAGATGTTCCCCATAAAGAGACTTTAACAGCAGGCAGTCCCCTTTGCCAACTGGAACCCACTTAGTAAATAAGAAACCAATTTTGCCTACACAGCTTGTTCTATGACTGGTTTATCCCTTATCACAGAAAGCTATTTTTCATCACAAGGGAGAATTTTGGTATGATAGATACTGCAGTCCAGACAAAATCTTTTTTTCTTTTTTTTTTTTGAGATGTATGAGGAGCTAAACTTCTGAACTGCCACTTGGTATATCTAAAAATAGTATGAAATCAGTATCTCTTTGTCTAGATGCTTATGTGGGATGCACAACCATATTGTTATAACTACATTGCAAATTAATTCCAAGTAATATTGCTTGAAAAAGGCATGATGCATTCAATATAGGTCAAAGGTTTCTGCACCTATGTAGGGTTAACACTAAAAGCTTAATCTAAAAGCATTGTTTTTAGCAAGAGATCAACTCTTAACTAAAAGAGGCTTTGTGTGAAATCACTGTGGAAATCATTTGGCAAAATTCATTTTTTTTACTCTGTAGTGCTATTGCACAGTGAGACAAGATATCATGTAGTATTATTTACAGATCTGAACAGAGTATTTAAAAAATTCTTAATTTCTTCAAAGACTTTTGTGAAATATATTGATCTCTCCTTTGAAAAATGACAGGTGTTAGGTAAGGGGAAATTATATTTAATGCTGAATAATATGGATTCTTAAATTAGCTTAGCTCGTGTTACTAATTAGAATGTGCTTTGCATTTTTCTATAAGAGGTCAGCGGAAATAAATGTCTTCGGTCTTGTTTTCAAAATTAAATTTTCGTGCAAATATGCTAGAAAGACATCATGGCAAGTAACTGATGGTTTTGCCAAAACAATCATGTTTCCTGTAAAAATTCACCATCCCGAAATTGTTATAGGTGACACAGAACTTTAGGAGGGAAAGATTTATTTTATCTGTCTTGTACAGAAGTTGATGCTTCTCCCATTGATCTGTAAGCACCCAAAATCATCAAAGAGAAAACAGTTCTCACACTGCTTCAGGCATCAGGGACAGAATAAGTCTTAGGGAAAATAATATATAATAGGACAATAAGAAAATTAGTTACCTGAAGGTTGCTTTAAAATATGTAACTGTTATTGATAATGCGATTCCTTCAATAGTAGTCTTAAAAAGCATAATATTCCTCCAGAATCAGGAGTCTCGAATCAGAAGACTAATTGGTGCAGAGAAGAGGCAGTAATGCCAGCACAGAAGTTTGTAAACTGAAGGTCTACAGCCCTTCTCCATAATGCTTCATAATTAATTTCTGTATCACATTCATATTCAGCAATGACTTAGCTTCTATAATTGTTTTCTGAAAATGCAAATGAGCTTTGGAAGTGTGGCTTTTAGAAATTCATTGCAGCCAGTTGTGCACTTTTAAAGATCCTTAATGAGAAAATCTGGACTAAGCCCCACAGATCTGTTTAGATCTAGAGCATTTACTGAGCAGTTTGAATTTACTGTGTGAGTTAACAATAGATACATCACAGCACACCAGGGACACTTTAAAGCATCATTATTATTGCTCCTTATTGGTGTGGGTTTTTTGCAGTATAATGTACTGCACAGTAGAGTAATTGCTTTCAAAAGAACAATAAGAAACATTCCCTAGTGAGGATGTTTTCTGGGAAAATATACTGTTTTAAAATTAACAGGCAGTAATACATTTTTCCTCTATGTTTACTTAGCTATTTTAGTTTTATCTCATTTTATACTTTTTATGCTTGAAGAAATCTGTTGTATTAACTTTGCTACCTGAACAGGGCCAAGTTATAAACTCAGGTAGATTTATTACTTCTTTCTCCATTACATTTATCTGGCTTTTGTTATGTGGTTAGCATCATGCTAAAATGCCTAAGATTATTGCGGCGAGTATTACCTAATGGACCTCCACATAGTATTACTGACATAGTTTTCTACTGCCATTTTCTCTCTGTAAATTAAGTTCCTTATTTCCTTCCTAACTGTGAAAAGTTGCTTCCTACATAAAGACTCAACAAGCTATGAAAGACTTCAAATCTTTAATTTGTTGGCAGACCACATTATGTTATTCATAGCTTATATTCAGCCTTCAGGCTGTCTGACAACTCTGTTATTAAAGAATAATGCAAATAATGAAAAAAAATCTTTAAAATTGTCTGACTAGCTAATGAAACAGCAGAAAAGAGAGTAGCTTGTCAGCAAGGCTATGAATATGTGGTCATTTTGTTGCTAAATGTGTTTGAAGTAATTGAAAATGTGGGATCTCATTCAGAAGTAAAGAATTGCTTTCCCAAATATAGAGCATTTGACAATTTCATGCATCTTAGAATTAAGACTGTTTTTTGTCTTAATGACTGATTTCTTCACTCACTATATGAAAAAATGTGTATTCTAAAGTGAATGAACTTTTAAACATAGAGACACTATTTTTGTTTTTCGTTGTCATTAGTTCTTGTAACTATTAAAGAAAAAATCAAAGGGATTCAAATTCAAAAGCTGATTAATATTAAACTATGGAAGAATGATCTGTTTCTTTGGAAGTAAACAAACTAGAGAAGCATCTGGAAAATTAGAAGCCGGAGCGACAGCAGAAAGACAGAGAAAACAGATGTTAGCAAGACTTTTTATTCTTTTTTCTGAAATATGATTAAAACTGATGAATAGCAAAAACTAATAATCAATTTCACTTTGGGGAGGAAATAGAAAGTCACCAAAGGAAAACAAAAACAACACAGTGAGAGAAGCTGGACCAGTTCTTGCAGCCACATCCAAGTTTCAGTATTCTCCATCTGCCCAAGTGGCTGTTGCTGGTTATGGAAGGTGTAACACATTAGGGCCATGGGAAGAACAAGCTTTAGAAAGCCAAAAATGTTTGAGGGAAAAGAAGCAGTGCTATTTGTGATGAATGGAGCTAATAAGACTTATAGAAAAATATTAACAGATGAGCACACATGAGCTCATAAACTGATGTTGGCCCTAGGATGAAGACATCTGTTCTTTAGGGTGGCTGTAGGCAGTACCTTTGGTTTGAAAGAATTGAAGACTCCTACAGACTTAGAGGAAAGGAATGATAAAAAGGATGTGTAGATGGTACATATTTTCATCTTACTAGATGCTTAACTAGACAACTATTGTTGTTTGTTTGTTATAATTGTTTGTTATAATATAATCTATTGTTGTTTGTTATAATCTTCCCAGGAAGCAGTTTAAAGTGTGCTTGTAACAATGGTTTCTTAGCTTGCCGCAAACAGTGTAGGCAAACTATATCCAAATGCATAAATATAAAATAACAGTTACATATACATAAAAGAAAAAATACATATATTGTTAGTATGGTTACACTAAAACACTAATGTGATTATAAAAATTAGTCAGAAAATGCAGAATTTAAACTTTAAGCTCAGAATATGAAGTTGATCTGAAGCAAAAAAGTCAAATATCCATTATATTGAGTGTTCTATTATTATTTTTTCTTTAAGGTTATCAGCTTAGAAACAGAACTAAGAAGCAGTGAAGAAGGCTCAGTCTTTTAGTTTTTAATGATTTTTGTGGGTTTCTGTGTATCACATAGATTTCTCTCGCCTCTGTGGAAGTGCTTGCAGTGGATCCAATTTAAAATATTTTTTCTCTACTGCCGTAGCGAATTCAGGAATTTATGAGTGACTCTTATCTGTTTAACTTAACCCATTTCCCCAATTTAGTTAATTCAAAATAAAATGATATAAACAAAAATAAAAGTGTATCCACCTATTTTTTTAATATTTCAGTAGGTGTAAAATATGTACTTTAAATTGAATTGTTGGCACTTATTAATACATAAGAGAATAATTATACTATTGGAAATCATTAATATCCATTAACTTACAAAATACTAATACAGAATACACTTTACTATATGTATGCTGAAAGACAGAGTTCTATTACGATTTATATTTACTGACTTTGTCATTAAATGTTCAGTAATTCTAACATGAAAGTATTTAAACACACAAACACACATGTTATCTAATGCAAATAAATTCTATTCCTATATAATTAGACTATTTAAGATCTTATAAGAAATGGATACCTTATTCTCTTTAATCCTAGAAATATATACGATTAAGTAGAAATGCTTCCCATATGCTTCTTGTTACTTTGACTGCTGTTTTACAACAAAGCGGATACATCACCTTGCTCTATTTGTGTATGTCATCTGGTGCAAAATAATTTGTTCGGACGTAGAGTACTGGGACATAAAGCAGCATGTCAAGAATATCAAAACATATTCCTTTGGTTCCTGAATAATTCTATGAAATTTTCATAGGCAATATACAGTCCCAAACATCGTATGATATGTTCATGGTTGGAGCATCTGTCAAAAGCAGGCATTTTAAATTATTCAGGGACTCTTCAGATCTGAGGATAATTCAGCAACTGCTTTACCCTTTTAACTACCCCATAATCCTCCACCCTCTCCCCACTCACTTTTTAAAGAGTTACGTTTGAATTTTCGACCTACAATTTGTAGCACAGCTACAAATACTGCACTGTAGTCAGAACCTTATGATTTCTTCAAGTGAAAATTAAACTTCTATTGCAATGTTAAGATTAATTCTTTGGAAATGAAGCTAAACAAATAATTTTACTGATTCTCTTCTAATATTTTTCTCCTGTTTTCTAGCTTGAAATTAGAGTAAACCAAAACCCACTCGAGGCATATAAAATAGTTCTGATACTCCTTTTAGATACTCCTGTTCATTTAACATCAAATGAACAATTCCTTATTTTTTCTTACAATATTCCACAAATGTGTAATAATATTTTTTCTCTGAAGTTCTTTTTTTTTTTTAATAGAAGAAACCATACATTTTGTTGCCATTCTTATCCTGCAGTTCTTTAGCTGCACGGTGGGTGAATGGGGTGGGCACAATTGGACTAACATATTCTTAAATGAATAAGAAAAATGCATTTAAAAATAAATTTCTATGTGTCATATAGCAAAATTATATGTTGTACTGTCCAGCAGGAATGTGCAGATTTTGAATACTGCTGTCTAAGGCAGATAAAATGACACATCTCTCTTTAAATTCTCATAATAGAAGTAGATCTTTATTTTGAGATGACTTAAGAGGCTCAGTAATAGAAATCAGTTCTTCAGTCATTTTTATCAAATGACCAAAAGGAGTGCACAGGGCAAGTTTCCAAAAAATAAGTTACTTCAAAAAGATTATTTATTTAGATCAAAATAGAATGAACGATGAATATAGAATACAGATATAATGAAGAGAACATTAGACAGTGATACAGCTCAATTTAATGTGCTTGCTAGCATTCAATTGTTCATAGCTGTATCAAATAAGTCCCTTATGGAAGGACTTATTTCAACAAAAATGAGGTAACGGTTCTAAGATTTTTCCTCTGATTGGTATTGTTATACCTGATCCACTGGCCCACACTGACCCTCTGGCAAATTGCTTAATCTTCCTTTGCTGTTATAAGGAGTAATGCTGAGATGAGTCCTCGATGCTTTCTCAGGGGTCTAGGTGTGATAAAGGCTAGTGAAACTTTAAGGCCTAGTTCTTCACTTTAGCCCTACTGGAATTGTTAATTTTTACTGTTTCCAGAGATCAGTAAGCTTCTCCAGAAAAGTCTCGTGAGAAAAGGAGTTAATTTTGGATATCTGCAGTAATTTTCAAGTACTTTAAAAGGCCATAACTAACATAACTGAGAAGAAGAATCAGCTAATGCCTGCAACTAATCAAGGCACCTAGATGCATTGTTTTTCTGCCTCGTTCTTCAGTTCAGTGGCTGCTGTCCAGAACATGCTGGTAGAGGGCACAGAACTTTGTGCAAATGGTCAAACGTCCAGTTCTTTCTCTGTTTAAAGGAATTTAAACTCCTATCATATGAATAACTCCTGAAAAAGTGAATCAGTGAGGGAGATACAGTGGGCCAATATTTAGACTTTCTATTGAAACACTATTGAAAACTACAGTTATATTTTATCTCATTAATTAGTTCAATCAGAAGTAAAGCATTTTTTAAAAATCATCATTAAAAATTTTCAATGAATTCTATTACGGTTGTGCAAATATCAGTTATCAGTGTTTCATTATCTTAATAGCAATATATGCTTCCAGAAGTATAAATATATAAAGAAGCTTAGGTTTCATCTCTTCTAGCTTATACCACTGAAATATGATATGGGTCCACTTCTGTTCAAGAGATTCCTTTGATAGTCAGGGAAAGAGAAACTGTCCCTGCAAGTGCCTAAGGGCCTACATGGTAAAGTAAGTCTAAAAATCCAGCTTCTACAAAGACAAGAAGAGTGTACCTCAGTGCAGAAGTCTCAATGAAGAAACCATTTATAATTGTCATAAACCAGAGTAATTAAAGCAAAACCAAGAAGTTTCTGCAAAGTAGAATTATTTTTTAGAACTTCCTGACAGAGGTATCATCAAAGCACACACAAGGCTTCTTAAAAGGTTTGATTCTTTCTCTGACCCTAGCTTGCATTCCAAATTAGTGAGTGGTCACCATCAGAATTACTGATTTCCAGCAGTGATCAGGAAAAATGTATCTATCCGTAATACTATTTAGCTAAAAGCATACATTCTGGACAATATTTCCATCCTATGTATTTTTAATCTATTTGGAGTAAAACACTAGATCACAATAAAATCATCAGTATTACAAGTTGTTAAAAAAACTCTCTTTTCTAACAATCTAATTTATGATTCTAAACAAATATTCAGCTGACATTCTGAGATAGTTGTGCATTTTTGTAGAAAAAGATTTATAGCAGGATGAAATTTTTCTGCATACACAAATCCATATTTTCAAGTCATAGGGACTTGACTGTATGAAATGCAGAAAATTGCAAAGCAATGGTGAGTGTAATAATGAATGTTGAAATGCCATCTTTTTTAAATTATTAAATCCCACTCATGCTGCGTATGAATTAAGAGTACTCAACAAAGGCACTCAGCACAAACAGGTCATAAATGAAGCAAAAAACTAAAAGAAATTCGCTTCCAGATTCATTGAACAAATTATCTATATTACTTCAGAGAAGAAGAAAAAGCCTTTTTAAAATGACCAACAAATTCTCTTGTGATTATCTTCCTCACAGGTAGAGAGAAAGATTGGGCATGTGGAAGAAAATCAAGAATTATATCAGAAAAGAGAGATCGGGGTTACTGTTTGAAAAATTCAAATCACTTGAATTTGTGTTTCACTTCAATCTTGTTCCATTCACACTGGAACGATCAGAGCCAGGTAATCTGCAGAAAGTTATTCTCCAAGGGCTAGATTAATCTCGTGTTCTGACATACAAGGGTTCTGGTAAATCAGAGAAAGTTCTCTTTTTAAACCTTAGCACTTTTATTTTTTTAAAAAAAAAAGAAGCTGGGGCAAATCAACTTCAGTTAATGAGATACTCTTTTTTTTTTTTTAAATCTGGCATAACATTAAGATGTAGACTCTACCTATACCATAAAAGGGGTGGATTCTGTAAGTCATAAACCTTACTGGGCTTTTAGTGACAGATGTCTATAAACTGAGCTAAGTGAGGGAGAGACAAGAGAGTGTCATGTCCAGAATTTCAGGAAGTTCTACCTCTTATAGCAATTTGTTGAAATTAGCTCAGTTCTTCTACTTCTTCACTGCAATGCTGATCGTCTCAGTAATGATCTCTTGCTGCATAGTGACCAGCTGATTTAAAAGAACGACCTTCATCTGGAAGAGAGGTTTTGCTTTGCTTTGTAACTTAGCAGAGCCTGTTCAGCCCTGCCACTGAACTTCATGGGATGCCAGGGTCACTGGATAGCTACTGTAATGCTTCATCACAAGGAGCTCTAACCAGCAGCAGGAAAATAAATGGACACTGCAAAGAGAGATCGCAGTAGGTAACTTGGAGCCAAATCGTTTCTTCCATCTAGCATAAACATCCACATATGAAAGGAGGTTGTAATGAGGCAGGGTTTAGTCTCCTCCCCAGAATGACTACTGATAGGACAAAAAGAAATGGCCACAAGTTGTGCCAGAGGTTAAATATTCAAAAAAAAATCTACACAGAAAGAGTAGTCAAGCATTGGAACAGGCTTCCCAGCGAATTAGTGCAGTTGACGTCCCTGGCAGTGTTCAAAAAACATGTAGATGAGGCACTTAGGGACATGGTTTAGCAGGCATGGTGTAGAAGGGTTTATGGTTGGACTCGATGACCTTGAAGGTCTTTTCCAAGCACAATGAGTCTATGATTCTAAGGTATTGTGTCAACATTGGGCCAATGATAAAGAGTGGGCCAAAGTGGCCAGGCAAAGGAAAATTTTAGATGAAACTTTTCAGAGGCGAATAACAGCTTATATTGTTTTAAAGACACCATTTAATCAATGCCTCTGCTTTCATTTTGTAGGTCAGTGGAGAGACATGAATTATAGGATTTTTTGATGCAAGATGTGAATAATTTCCATAACAGAAGAAGAAGAGAAAAAAAGAGAATCAGGGTAAAGAAACTTCTCCCAAGAAGTACTCCCAGATTCTAGTAGACCACAAATTCTCTAAGCGAAAATTATGAACTAGAAACCATAAAGTTATGAACATGAAGAGTAGCAAAACAAAGCTTTCAGAAGTAAAGTTTTGCATAAAAGGAAGCAATTATTATGTGCAGTGACCAGAAAATAAGAATATTTTCAGTTTT
Source organism: Tinamus guttatus (assembly GCF_059628265.1). Lineage (NCBI taxonomy): Eukaryota > Metazoa > Chordata > Aves > Tinamiformes > Tinamidae > Tinamus > Tinamus guttatus. Next base: position 86,037 of record NW_028289606.1, read on the forward strand.
GCCATAATTGAAAGTCCATTCCTGTGTATTGATTACTACTACTATGTATTGATTTTTTTTAGTTACTTTATTTTTTATTATTTATTTTGTAACAGTGTCTAGAAGTTCCAATATATACTCAGAGAAGTTCACTTCGTCCTGTAATGGAGAGAGCAGAAGTCAAGCTACCAATTTTAGCTACAATGCAATAAAGGTATTAATGGAAAATTAGCCTGTTCCACACTTTCCTTTTAAAAGTCCTTGTATTTTGTAAGGGCTCAATATACCTAAAAATACAGCTGCCTGCTAATGACTGCCACAAACCTCCTTCAACTTTTTCTGTGCTAACCTATCATACACGCACACATACACACACCAAAAAAAAAGAAGAAAAAAGCTAAATTCATTTTTAAAAAGTGCTTAATGCTAAGAGTTCTTGATCATGACAGAAATGACATGAAACGTTGCGCTAACCTTGCTGTGCTTCAAATCTATTCTGTCTGTATACAAACCGATGTTGGGAACGTCTCACAGAAATTAGATTTCTACAGTCAAAATAGATAGCACCCTAGATCGTGATCTTGTCTTCATGTATCTTATCACTATAAAATGACTGGCAGCTTAGAGATATGGCAAGTTTCAGTATCATTCCTGCAACCAGTGACAATACAACAACCAGAAACAGTCACAACTTTGGAGCAATTCAAAAACATGAGGTTACAACTGCATTTTAATGGATTTAGTTGTTCACCACTATTTCTTCCTTTACCCTATGGGTTTATAGGGTCTGCTCTTTTCAGTTTGCTGTTACTGAACAGCATGAGTTATTGAATTGATTGGACATCACTATACCAATTAAATAAAATATCGAACAATGCTTTTATAGCCTCAGTATTTTCTCAAGGACACTGACAAGTCTTTACATATTCTAAATTCTCCCTCATTTGTTGTGCTTTCTTCTGTTAGTTCCACCCTTTTACAAGCTATTTCTCAGATCTGGCTGATAATTTTATTATTTACCTGTTTACCTATTTACTTGAATATATAAGATAAACTAAATGAATGCAATTAATACACCTAAACAGATTTTTACAAACAGATGGTTTGTTGATTTCATATGAATGAAATGTAATTATCCAACAATCAGTGAACTATGCATTCATAATCAATAGGAATAATTCAACAGATACGGCAGAGTTCCTGACAAAATATTTGTAAATACCTCCTAATGTCATCATCCTACCATAAGAAATCCCCAAAAGTTCTTACCCCTTCCCAACATACATGTGTTTTCATGCTTGTGTGTGCACACAACCTCTCTCATAAAACACTTGGACCAAGAGCAAACACCTCTTCTTTCAGACACAGGGTCTCTACTTACACACATTTGAAGTGTGTATGGGGGTGAATGAAGACGGGGTGCTCTAACTTCACATGCACCTTTACCACTACACACAATCCAGTAATTCATGTACCAGTGAGAAAATGCCCGAGGAAATCATGCGTATGCACCTGAGGCATGAGACTTACCAAAGTCAAATATATGACAACAGTTGTTCTTCTTCCTCAATCTACAAGGCCTACTATCCACTCAATGAAGGGAAAGGAATTAAGTTATTTTGACATGGTTTATTAAAAAAAAAAAAAAAAAAAAAAAACTGTTACTTCTCAATTTATTGCTTCTCATTCAATAAAAGCTATTTTACTTGAGTATACCTTTTCTTTCTCCTTTACCTTTTCAATTACTGTAAGCATTACACTTAAAAATTTCTTATGGGTGGAAGGAAGCACACCACATACATGATGGTAAGAAAGCATTATTAATCCAAGTAACATATTGATAGCCAGTTATCCAGTTGATAAAGACTTCCTACAGTTAACATCATCATATCTACAAAAAAAAAAGTTCTCTGTTGTTACACTCACCCTTCCAATATCTCTCTGGTCCTAAGGCTAACACTTCAAGTCTTCCTCTAGCAAAAGAGGGCCGAAGTTACAAGAAGTTGTCAGCATCCCAAGATTTTGCTAAGAGCTCATGGTGGTCATTTCTCCTTCCTCTGTGCTGGAAGGAGCATGAGCGATGTTTTGTTTTATCTTTCATCTCAGTCTTGGTGTATGCTTGGGTTTCTTTCTGTACATTTCCTTAGCACAGGCTGCTTCATTCTCATTGGATCCTACCTGGATCCAATAGCTTCTCCCAAGCTCAATGGACACAGAGGAATATAGTTACTTGCACAGTAATTTTGCCAAATTTTTGCCCAATCTTCATCACATGTCTTCAGCTAAGGAAGGTTAGGCAAGAGCTGCTTGTCAGCAGGACAGCAGTTAAAATAAGGTAAAAGTGGGTCAGGCCAGAACAACCCCAGTAGGTCATGAGAATCTTCCCTGTCAGGTAAATACGACTTTACTTTTCTAGTTAAGCCAGTGACCATACTTAGAAAGGCAAAGTCAAATTTACTATCCTATACACAACCTGACCCACTAGATGGCAAAATTATCTTCCAGCACCCCAGAAATGACATCAAAGAGCATTTCGCTCTATTATTTGTTTTAAAAACATTCGTTTATCTGAATACTTTCTAAACATTTTTTTCTTAAACATGCCTCTCATTTCTCCTGCTTGTCCTTCTGAAGATATTATATTAACTCCTAGAATTTTCCCACCAAATCTTTGTTAAATATTCTGCTATATACTTCAATACGGTCTTTATTTTTACCATTTCTTTTTTCTTTCTTTCCGCCTTCTGTTTTAATCGCATGTAGAGTGTGATCAGTCTACACACAAATAGATAAGGAAAAATAAAAGAAAGATGAGAGACAAAGGACAGTTTCTCTTTCTTCTAACTTTTCTGAAGTCTATGTGGTTAGTTGCAAACTTTAACCTGATGAATACGAGCATAGGTAGCTGATATTCCACTGAGGCTATGGGGAAAAAAAAGTACACATTTCTGTGTGGTTATGAGGGAGGAATATGTGGAACAGCAACAGCTGTCCACTGGCAACCTGTTCACAGCTGTCCTGTTTCCACTGAAGGAAAAGCTGCATTGGAATACACATCCACACAGTTGCTTCTCCAATGCACTCCCCACCTGCCTACAAGCTCACCTGGCAACTACTTGCTTGAGTGCCTTCTGTGACTATTCAAACACCTAATCTCAGTTGAAAAAAGTGTAATTTAAAAAGCTGATTTGATCGCTGGGTTAGATGGCATGGGAAATTAAACTATTGAAAGACAGTCTTGAGCGGGAGAGACAGAAGTATAGCTGTGCTTCTGTTGTCACTTATGGCTATCATTACAGAGAACAGTGCATACTCTCTGAAGCATGAGCCGTATGAAGCATGAAGTGTTATATGAGAGCATGCTATATGACACTGTAGGCCATGTCTTATGGTTTCTCAATATTTGAAAAATAAGTTCTATAAGAAAATTGATGAGATTAGTTTATTTAGGGCAATATGAAGGAGTCTTAAACCACACCTAACTCAATAAAAAAGTCAAGCTGATGAGAGATCAGCAACATTACTGAAAAGGACTGCACAGGAAATTAAACCATCTTAGAGGTCTATTGGGAAATCATAAGTAACATGAATTCTATACGTCTAAACTGTACATCAGCTATCAATACACGTCCAACCTTGCAGACCATGCCCATCGTGGGTAAAACCATGCTCAGCAGAAACACTCATATATATATATATATATATATGCCTGTTAAAGAGAAAGGTAAAAATGAACTCATCACTATAAAGCCCCGTAGTAGTCCCTTGCTGACCTGCACTACTAAAATCTGTTGATATGATGATCTTAGCTTTTAAGATACATAATCGGTCTTTAAGATTATCACAGTATGTTTCTCTGCCAAACAGAAAATATGGGAATTGTATTTTGTGCATGCTGAGACATACATTTTATCTTAAGACACACTGCTGGGCCCTGTTATATTCCTTAAAGTCATAAGGAGTTGTTTCTGCTTAGATATTGGTCTTATACACTCTCCCACCGAGGACGGATTCTAAACTCCAATAAATACCTGATAGACTTTATTAGGGGCAGAAAGTTAGCTTTTATGTAAGATCAGTAAACTGCTTCAGTTAATTATAAAGAATATAGTGTAGGATGCAATGTTGCGAATGACAGAAATAATTACAAATTTAAATAAATAAATAAGAAGACCAAAAGAAAAAGCAAGAACTCACTATGCAATTAAAGCTTATTTTAAAGTTCAAAGGAGGTAAGATTTAGTTTCACTGGCAACTTTAAGTCATAAATGAACAAATGGACATAAATGACAAAAATAGGAGTGGAAAAGAGATCACATTGGCTGTGTAGTCAGTAGACAAGTGGAATTCAGCTAATACTTTTTCTTTGGTGATTGCTATACACTTCTAGGACCCCCTTTATGACCAAAATATATGAATAAAATAAATAAATGCAATAAAATAAAGAGAAGACTACAAGGAGGGACTGATAAATATAAAGATTAAAACATGCACATTTTCTTTATTTAATCATCACTTTGTTAAGTAGGAAAAAAAATGAAAGCTTTATAAAAGATATTCCTAATACCCATTTGTATTGCATTAATGAACAAATTTCCAAATTAATTCCTAACTACAATCTGAATGAATAATGGATAAGTTAGTTAAATAATTCAGCTTAAATATTGTAAAATGAAACAACCCTAATACTTAATGATATTTAACCAAATCTCATGTGCTGACAAACCAAATGAAGAAACATTTAGACTGATGAAATAGACAGCAATTAAGACAGATGATAAATAGGTAACAACTGACAATTATTTAGTTGATTGATAGAGAATATTTACAGATAGTGGGATTCACTGGTGTGTAATACAATTTTTAATGAATGCTGCTAGAGCATCTGTGTGTTTGAATATTTAAAAAGAAACTGGACTAAAAGGTTACAAAATGTGCTTTAGGGAACAATTTTTCATTACTAATAAGATGAACTTCAAGATAACCTGATAAAACTCTTTCATCTGTGATCCAAATTAGCCTAAAAATACATAAAGTATCACCAAGTCTTGAAAGAGTATTTGTATATGCAGCATGGAATTTTAGACTCGCTTGTTTTACATTTTATTAAGCTTTGTGCAAACAGACTCCTTGTTTTACAGTCTATATATCAGCCTAAAATTGCAGCATTTTTTCAAGTTACATCCCCTAAATTCTTCCTTCTGTGTCAGATCATTTATTTTTATTTCAATTTCTCCATTAAACCTTATTCTTATTTAGAACATAGAGTCTCAGTTTTTAATTAAGGTAAGTTTATAGTCCAAGATAACAATACCCATTTTTCCAGTATTAATATTTTAATTAAAATTTCCAAATATTTTATGACAGAACAGGGATTTTTTATATATCTATATTCATTTCTGATGTTCAGGATCTTTTTGTTACCTTCTGAGAAATGTTTGTAAGCAGCACACAAGATTATGGGAAGAAAGACACTTAGCTGCTCTAACTAGCTACCAAATTTTGTTTGCAAACTGGGGATTATATCTCTCATTCTGAACAACACCAGTGACTCACAGCCTAACAGTTTTCTGAGTTGATGTATTCATCTGAAATGTGAATTTAATTGACTCTTAATCAATCTATTTGTAAACCAGTTTACAGAGGCCCTTTCATCTAAGCATCTCAAATTATCAGTAGTCCAGACCCCTGGACTACCGCAATGCACTCATCAGCGGAAAGAAATTGTGTTTTAGACCTAGTCACTGCAATATGCACTCCTACATGTCATGACATAATTGCAGTCATGCAGCTGGATAACCTCTCAGGATTACTTCTTGCTTCCTACTGATAGAAGGGTCATGGCAACTTCTAATAAATTTTCTTTCAATTAGCCATATCTTGTAACACAGAGAAAGTCTATATAAGGAAAGTATGTATAAGGAAAGAGTATTGATTGCTTACAGTCTGAACAGAAAGAAATCATTATCATAGAGCAACAAAAACCACATCAATTAGAAAAAGAAAATTATAAGGTTTTTGACAGCTTGCTATGGTACTCTATACTATGTAAGCAGCTTACTGTGGTGAACAAAATAAATTCTCATCTCTTTTTATTACAGGCGAATCTCTGAAGATCCCTTCTCAACTAAGTAGTTTGAACACCTATATTATTCCCAGGGAAAAAGAAGAAGACTAGAAATGAGAGAAAAGAGATAATTTTCAGGTGCTGTGCAAACTCTTGCTCACTGTAGCGTGGGACCTAAGGACATTGCTGTGATGAAAAATGGGTACAGCTTTGCAACCTCTGCTTCCATGAAGGTGGTTTGGCACTAGCAGGGTCATGGCGCAAGGGTGCAGGTTGTCTTCTCTGGAGCTCTGCCATCCTTTGATAGGCAGCAGAGCCCTGCCTGTTCCCTCAAGACAGCTGCTTACTTCATGTGTGCTGTAGGTCTGTCTTTATGTCTCACAGCACAACAGCCTTTGCAGCAAGCAGCTCTTTCCACTCCATCAGCATCTCACAGCACATAGAGGTAGACTGAGATTGGCAGAAGGAATGTCAGTTTTTTTGATATCTGTATCGGCAACTGGCCTTTCTCATCCCCTTGTGAATTTTCAGAGAAGTCATCTGGTGCCTACGTTTCAATGTAATACTGAATCACTGGAATTTGGTTTTAATGTACTGTGGCCACTGCCAAGAACATTTTGTAGGACTATCTGTGTTGCCTTCCCGAGGACACATTTTTTTCAATTAATTCACTATAGCCTAAAAAATACAATTTCAGCATCTTGGTCATAGCTTGTTAATGTATGGCCTCCTGGTAGCTTCACTTTCTTGAATACATATATTAATCTGGTGTGCATCAGAAATAATCAGAGCAACAGAAGTGATCAAATATGATAGCTTTTCAGCAGTGTCTCGAGACTCCATGAGCTTGTAAATTTATCTGCTACTATTTTGTGTTTTCTCTGTAGTTATTTCCAGAACATGTTTTATATTTGGCATTCAGGCTGTGGCAGAAATTCCTTTATTTATTCATTTTCATTTGCTCTGTCCTCAGCTCAGGGCATTTTTAGTTTCTATGTTTATATTATGGTAACCAAACCAAGATGCCAAAAATACATTTAAGTCTCAAATGAGCAAAACCAAAAAGCATTTGCATTGTTCTTCCTTCTTTTTACTTTTTTTTTTTTTTTTTTTTCAAATGAAAGGACTAGTTTAATTAAAATTTGAGAGGAAAAAAACAATTATTTGACATGATTTTCTATCTTTAGAGAATTTGCAATAAAAAGAGTGGTGCACTGCATTTTTTTTTCACCTAAGAAACAAGTCCTGCAGTTGCTACCCAAGCTTTGAGATGAATGGGAAATGAGAGAAAAGCTTCATTCACTTTTCTGCATTAGAGCACATCCCACAGCACCTCAAAGGAATCACATCCATAGAATCACAATGGTTGGAAAAGACCTTCAAGATCACTGAGTCCAACTGTAAGCCCATCAACACCATATCTGTGAAACCATGTCTCTAAGCACCTCATTTACACATTTCTTCAACACTGTCATAGACGGTGTCATAGCGGTGACTTCTCTGGGAAGCCAGTTCCAATGCTTGACTCTTCCTGTGTAGAATTTTGTCCTAATAGCCAACTTGAACTTCCCCTGGCGCAACTTGAGGCCATTTCGTCTTGTCCTATCAACAGATATTTTGGAGAAGAGATTGACCCCTGCCTCACTACACATTCCTTTCAGGTAGCTGTAGAGAGTGATAAGGTCTCCCTTGAGCCTCCTCTTCTCCAGGCTAAATAACCCCAACTCCCTCAGCCACTCCTCACAAGGTCTGCGCTCCAGCCCCTTGACCAGCTTCATTGCCCTTCTTTGGATACGCTCCAGCACCTCAATGTCTTTTCTTGTAGTGAGGGTCTGAAAACTCAACACAGTATTGTAGGTGCAGCCTCATCAGTGCCGAGTACAGGGGGAGAATCACTTCCCTGGTCCTGCTGACTACACTGCTCCTGATACAAGCCAGGTTGCCATTGGCCTTCTTGGCCATCTAGGCACACTACTGGCACACTACTGGCTCATGTTCAGCCAACTGTCCCCCTGCACCCTCAGATCCTTTTCTGCCATACAGATCTCCAGCCGCTCTGCTCCAAGCCTGTCGTTACTGTCATAGGTACTGCTTCCAAAATACTGCATGAAAATTGGGTAGCTTTTCAAATATTTTTAGATTATTCATCTGGAAACTGGACAATACTGATTTCAAATTGTGTTTACTTGAAAGAAAGTAAACTGTTTCCCTTATCTGGGGTAAGTGTTCCAAACACTAGATTAGAGGGAAAAATAAAAAGTGTAATTGGTAAAAGAAAACAGAAAACAAAACAAAGTAAAAAATATTTTCATTACACCTTTTCTGTACCTCTTTTTCTTTTTGGTTATATTTCAGTAAACTGAGCCCTGCTTAGTTATATTTCAGTCTCTTGGAGACATTATTACTTCTATCTGAAGCATAAAAATATGAATGGTTTCACTGTTTCACTGTTTTCCTCAACTTTTTGCTGCATTTTCGAGAATTTTTAATCCGATACACAAAGGCTGTTGAACATATATCTAAATTATTTGTTATTGGAGAGAGCCTTCCTTCTTCTGTGTTTTGAAAGATAGCCTGTTCAGAGTACCTGTCACTTAACATGGGGATCTGGCTGCATTTAGGGGCCTCACGATACTTTCAAAACTATTTCAAGAATTCTGCACCTCAGTTTCATGCTTAATCATTATGGTTGGAAATGACCTCTAAGATAATCAAGTCCAACCATAAAAGTTGGGAGTGAGGAATCTCTTCTTTCCTGAGAGTCTGTGAGAAAGTATTCTTTCTTAATTTTCAGCTGTGTCTTTCTTCAACATTATAGGATGTTATAATGGGTGACTGTTTTATGATAATCCTTCAGAGTAACAGAGGTCTGTTTTTTATCCTATTTCTTTCTTTTACTGTCTGTTAAGGTTGTAAGACTTTGACATGGAATAGAAATTTACCATATATTTTGGTCATTCTTTATATTATTGAGTCATTTATATTTTAATCTTACATCTAATTATTCTTAAACTCTGTCTTTCAAAAGTCAAGATGTTTTTTTCCCCAGATGTCTGCGAATAGTTGTTTGACATTATTGCTCAGGATGAGTATGAACAGTCCAGAGTAGTCTTCCTATAGTAAGATCATGATTGACTACAAACTTAATGTCTAGGAATTGGTTTATTTTTGATTGGAGGACATCTATATATATGCTGATACCTACCAAAAATTCTAAAATAAGAAAGGTCTCTGGAAACTATGTTAAAATCTACTTTTCCTTCTTCAGTATTGGATAAATCAGACAGTTTGACCTCAGAAGGGCAAGGTTACTGATTTATATTCAATACTGTGTTCAGTGCTTTGAGCTACTGCAGATCCTTCTTGTAAGAAAAGTTTTTTGCACTTGTGTTTTGAGCGGCTTTATTTCTTTCACAATAGAAATTTCTTTGACAATAGCCTTTAGCAGGCTCCAGCAAGACATAGTGAGACTGCTTTTGTAATGGTTTCACAAGTCACACAAGCAGGAGCTTGCTTTCTTTGTGTCCATTTCTCTGAAATATTTCCTCTTTTTTGGAGGAGGGGAGATGCTTAGTATGGTTTATGGTGTTCATTCTCTTTCACATTGAAAATATTTAATAGCAGATTTTTATTTAATACATGTCTGCTGCTTGGTAGACATTTTTCCTATCTACTTTAAACTTTTTATGTGATTGCAAGTTTGTGTAATTTTTTGCTGATGTCACACACTTGCCCATTTAGTTGTTTTGTTCTCATACATAATCTCTCCTATCTAATATTACTATACATCAGTACTGCTAAGAGGAAATTGCATCTAGCTCTAAAATGCAATTGGAAACAAAATATTCATTGCTTTTGCATAGTTACAGACAAGGCAGCTGAATAACTAACAATTCATCTTCTACCACTTTTGTCTATTGACAACCTTTGGGTCACCAGAAGCTGAGATATAACAATGTCATTCACACTGAAGATTCCTGCATGACATATACTGATGATCATCACTTCAGTCTGGGAAAATTGCTATTTGCCTTTGTCTCCCTATATATTATATATTGTTGATCATATCCTGATCCTGATTTTCTACCTCCAGATATTTTTCCACCAGACTATTGGTATGTACTCTGGTCAGTCTCCAGTTTTGGAGAGTCTGCATATACTGTCAGTTGGGTTCCTTAGTGATAAATCTGTGTACATGCTCTGTCATAATAGTTATTATGAAGTGATTGTTTCCAGTGGCTATTTCTAATCTTTAGAATTATATCTGTTTCTCTCAAAGCAGTGAGAATCATACATTCCACATATAAATCTGTCAAGAATTAAGAAATCTTTATGATAACTAAGTTATGCAGGTATGCTAGAGTATTCAGTTCTGTGCTTTTGTCTGCTGCTTAGTTTTGTGTAGAAAAAAAAAGAGTATTTGCAGTAACAGACATGTGGCGTCCCTAGAGTCTCTTTCCATCTGAGATCAGACTGTTATGATTTACTCAGACAGCTGAGGCTTGCTGTCAGGGAAAACTTTCAACTCATATTTCGTCATTCTTTGGTGATTCATACAGGAGAGTAAAAAATAATTGATCTTTTTTGAAATCATTCTCTATTACTTCATCTTGAACTCTAAGTGGACATTAAGGAGCTAATTCGGGTAAGATCAATAAATAGGTAATTGACTATGATTTTCATAGCATACATTCATAATAACATGAAAAAAAATGTAGAGTGAAACAACTTTGCAGCTGATGCTGGCCTGAGGTCATCTTTTAATTCAACAAATAACTAGAGTAGCACTCTCCATGACATGTATGACCTCACCAGTGCCTTGTACAATGATGTGAATATTTCCTTATCTCTGCCTAAAAAACCTTGACTCACCTTAAGATCAAATTTGCATTTTTCCACACATAGTGCATTCATGGCTCTTTGTCTTCTTGTGGTCAGCTAATCTTCTCAGGCCTCTGTTTCCAAATGATAAGCTCTCGGATTCTACTAGAAACCATTATTAGCTCCCAAGTGTACGACCCTGCCCCCTGTACTATTGAATTCTATCCTATTTCTATTATTTCTATACTTATTTATGTGCAGGGGAATTCACTATAAATATTTCCATATGGAGATTGGACTTGTCTTGGTGTAATTGGTTTTGATCAAACAGAAATTGGTTTTGATCAAACACAAGGAAATACTTAAGACACTTGTTTTGCTTTACATATCAAAATTAATTTGATGACACATTTATTAAGTTTCTTCTATTGGTAATGTAATTCTAAATGTTGTGAGTGTACTAGAGTCACTATATGCGTTTAAATTTGATACTCTTTCTTTGCACGAATGTGTTCAAACCCTGTTGTATTTTCTAAAGGCATTACATCATGGATATATACACCAAAGTGAATGCATTCAGCTACCTTACAAGGAGAACTTATTACTAACAGAGCATTTTATCTATAATTTGGAAGGTACCATTGTTGACGAATGTGGTCTATCTTTATTGCTTGAAAAGGCTTACCTTGGATATATCTCCTCTATAGGATATTTTTGTTTATATGTGTGTCAAAATATCCATAAGCTCCACAGTCAGTCTGAATCAAAAATGATGGGTAATGTTATCTGCAGTCTCTGTTACATTCAAGCTTAGGAATAGTAAAGTAAGGCTCAGCATAGGCAAGGTACATGAATTAGCTAATTTTCTTTTGAAAGTCAAAATGAGGGGGTGAGGGCATTTCATTTACCATTGGGCATTTACCATAAGGGAATTTTAACTTGAAATATCATAAAATGCCTTTAACACGGTTTAATTTCATTACCTTTACATAGAAAAATCAATGCAACATGTAGCAATGCTTTTCTATTCAGCATGAAAATTATTGGTCTTCTATTCAGTAGTATTTATTTAAAACTCTCTCTAGTCATAATTCATACTTTCTTTTCTTGATGTAGTTGAATCCTCCAGGCTTTTAAAAAGACAAAACAAAGCCAAACAAAAAATAGGATTTGCATCGCACATATTTATAAAGTTTTAGGTTGCGAAAAATGTTACAATCCAGCATTCTAATTTACACACGTTGTTTCCCTTGTTGGATGCATTTGTTCACCAGGAAGCAGGCAGCATGCCATCTTCATTTGATGCCTTCATAAGGTTATTGAGGACAAGACAATAGATATTTTCCCATCCAAATACATTCTCATACTAAATTCATTTTCAGTTATTGTTCTTGAATGAATAACAGAAAGAAGGCATCTAGGCGAATACAAAAGACAAACCACGTGGAAGGGATTTATATTTCTTTAAGTACACATAAATTAAGAAATATAAATTTCATACATATCTGACTAATTGTTTCTTAAAAAAAAAAGTTTTTTTTAAAATTTATTTACTATTCAGGTGTGATTAACTCAGTATATTTAGACCATAGTTTGCACTCTATAATCTTTCCTGTTCACAGAGTTAAGATTTAAAACCTGCTTTTTAATGTCTCTGACGTAGTCAGACCAGACCTGCTTGGTCTCATGCACTAAGATGGGTGTTGATGTTGTTGGGTAATAGCAATATGGTAAGAGTTATGGAAGTTTATAAGTGTTACAGAGGGATGAAATTTGCTTTGTCCTTGTAATTGTGACTGGTGTAGCTAGATGTCAGGGCGTGGAGTCATCAATTACTTGGGTGGTCCAGGAGCTCCCCAGCTGGTCTCTGTGTAAATGAGACAGCAGACTGGCCTGAGACAGGGTGACTGATAGCTCCCAGACACCTTCACAAGAAAGTGTATGTTACAGAAGTTCTCTATGAGGAATTTTCAGACTGCCCGAGAGATTCCCTTTCAAGTAACATCCTATATGATGATCCTGACCATCCTCAGGTGGCTCCTTCTGCAGGACTGACCAGTGTGTACACAGAGATAAAGTACTTGGAATGCAAATAGGTAGTAGGAAATTGTCCTGTAGGCACAGAAACATACTCTTATGTAGTTAGGGGATGTTCTGTATGTAGTTGAAAGTAATCAATAGCAGTAGATTATTCATGTAGTGGTCAAGCAGGACATTGGGTCAGTTGGATATAGCAATTTGACAGCACAGTGTTTTGGACAACCAGTTCAAATGGGCGCAGTACTACAAGGGCCCTTGGACCACAACTGCCAATCCTCTTCAAGAACTTCAGTTACTACATGAGCATCACCTTTATGCAAAACATTCCAATAAATAAATGCATAGATACATACATAAATAATTATATTTAATCAAACACTCCTTGAGTGTCTGTGCAATACTGGTACTGTTAATTGGTGACTCCCAGACAACATTAGTGGCAGTTTTGAGAATGTTTTTCCTGTCTTCCACTGTAGTATAAAGTCAAATAGGATATAGGCACAAGGAGGAAAAGCAAATGCTGGTCTTGTGGCCTGAATTTGGGGTGGACAATGTACAAGCAATAAAAGATTTCACAGGCTACTGTTGCCTAGATACTGATCTGTTTTTTAATCTGGGCAGAAATAAGACAATTCAGCAGAGTTTTGGGCATGTTTAATATACATATTCAAAAAGAATCAGCAAGTGTCAAGTTTTACATATTTACCTATAAACATATATGGAGTAGGTTTCCACACAGCAGACTTTTTTTTTTTGACTTTGTCAAGAAAGAAACAAATTAACAAAGTCCTCTGAGAAGTAACCCAGAGACTTTTTGTTCCTACTAGGAGAAGCTTCAAAAGTGGCATTTTTTGAGAAGATGTCCATGGAAGCCAAGCTAAAACTGAGGATTGTTTCAGCCACTGATGTGAGGTTTCCAACATTAGTCCAGTGAAAATAAAGATAGACTGCAGATTGAAGAAAAATTGTGCCAGGCATTTAAAATAAAAGACTTGGTTTCCTATTACCAACTGTGATCCATAATAGCCTCCTGTAAAGTTAGTTCTAAAATGAAATGTTTTCTTGGCTTTTACAACCAGCATAAGTCAACTTCGTTGTTAAGAAGAGCTCTCACTGGCTGTGTATTGGTAATAATTTAAAACTGCATTTTAAGAGTAGTGAATGCTTTGCTAGCATTATCCATATAGTTGAGATTATACATTTAATTTCCCAAGTTCCAAACCATAATATCTTCCATTAAAAATAATAGTTTAATATATTGCTTATTTACAACTTGAAAGGATGCAAATGGGAAAAACCTACATCAGGGAGCAAAGTATACACAGGAGTTGCAGCCAACCAAAACAAACTTTGGAAAATCAGATCATTTTAATTTTTAATGGTGCTTCAAAGAGTCCTTAAACTTTGCCTGACCCATGATTTCACACAGTTTTTAGAGAAAAAATGAGGGAGTGCTACTACACATGTACACTGACTTGTTAATAAAGCAGAGTAGTCTCTCTTTGCTACATAATTTGGGAAATAGCTCTTGGACAGCCAGCCAAAACAGGAAGCAATTAGTGTGATAAGCTGAGAAACTGTGTCCTTTAAAGCATCTTCTTATACACTGCCAAGGCACTATTTCTGGGCAAGAGATTAACAATTGCGTTAACTGTGGGCTTAATTTAACTAATTTTGTTAAAGTGTTGTAAATATGAATATTTCCACTATTAGAGACATATTAGAAGATGTTTTGTGATTATAGTAATATGCACCTATTTCTATTATCTCCTGTAAATTTACTTCTCATTAATAACGGGAAGTTCTAAAAGTCAAGCATACAAAATACAGTTCTCCCAACTTACTTTTCTCTGTTTCTTATATCAAATGCTCTCTCTCTTTACTCTGTTTTAAATCAGTGTAATTTTAGAGTGAGCTGCTATACATATGTAAAGGAAGAAAATCCGTCTTTGTCCAATTGCTCATACTTAGATTGGAACGCCTAACAGGTAATTTCATCATGGTGTGTTTTCAACTTTCAGTCATGTTCAATAATGTGAAAAGCAATGAATTATTCATCACATGTAATCCATAGACTTTAGCTATATCCTTTTCTATGAGAAATTGCATTTTTTTAAGTCCTATTGTGTGTGTGTGCATGTGTGTGTTATTCACTTGGTTATTTGATTCCCTGGAATAAAGATTTAAGTCATTTAGCCGAGAATGTCATTACACTTAAGTCACAATTTAGGCATCTAAGTTACAAAAAAGAAAAGAGAGAGAGAGAGAGAGTCATCCAAAGGAGAGTGGTAACATAAAAATCTCAATTATCTAATAATAAGCATTACCCAGAAAGTATATTATTTCTTCCATTGCTTCCTATACAATTGATAGGCTAAGTATCTAACCTAATGAAGTTACCTAAAATGTGGACATAGCAGTACTTTATTACCACACACATGAGTGTTTTATCAGCTCTGATACTTATTTATTAGGTCTCTTAGCAGAACCTTTGCAAAGCAGAATGAACAGCATTGATCTCACAAGCCACTGTAAGGTGAATAACACTAAAGGACAAAGGGCTCAAACATGGGCATGTCTGGGGCAAACTACTGCAGCAAGCGAAGCTTTCTGAGGTAGAACAAAGTAAGTGCAGTGTGTTTATGTCATTAGTCCTTCTCAAGTGAGTGTTGGGCTTTAGGAACTCCATCTCCGTTTTGGTTTTATGCTTCATTATATAGCAGAACAAAACAGCCCATCTGAGTGGAAAAACATTGTTTTTTAAGTCTTTTCCCGCCCCCCTACATATAATTAATGACCAGGGGACAGAATTTCTCCTCAGATACCATCATGACTGTCCATGGGTCTTATTATATAAGAATAAATATTGCAAAACTTTCGCTATTTTTATATTAATACAATTATGTAAAGATTTAATTTATCAGAAAAAGTAAGCTTTTTCTGAACCACATCTTAAAATATTAACATTTACACTTACTTAGTAAGGAACAGAGGAATCTGAATAAATAGATATGGAAATTTCTAATCGTGTTCAACAAGGTTAGCACTCCACTGTCGATTTAGTCTTTAAATACCATGTTAAGCTTGTTAACAAAGGTCATTTGAAAACATAAGTCATCTAAATAAAAAAATCACAGCAAACAAACTCTATAAACTAGGAGTTCAAGATCAGTGAGACATCAAATTCAGAAATAAATTATCTTTCAATGAGTTAAAGGTCTATGCTGTTTGGAGGAATAACAACATTACATGCAGAAAAAGTGCACCTTTCTGTAGGTCATTGCATATCTTTATGCCAGATATTGAATATGTTTTCTGTTAGTTTGGCATATCTCTTTCCATTCATATTCATGGCCCAACTGAATGGGTTACCTTTGAGGGGAGGACAGGGAATGAGCCAATATTGTTTTTACAGATTTATGCTATGTAGGTCTTCTAGAGGTCTACTGAAAACCATTAAACGAGAATTTTTCACCTGCTACAATGTTATGGAAAAATTGCCAGCTATATTGTTATTTGCTGACTACATGGATTCAATTCTTGTACCATAATAATGACAAAAGATCTGAAGAACAGTTTTTATGTTTTACATTAGGTCTGTACATGAAACTGCATGCTCTCTCAACAGTGGAATTTGCATAGATCCTTATGTGCACATATAAAACCGTGTCAAAATTCCTCATATACTAATATGAGTTGAAAGAAAAACTGTGCAGAATGATATAAGGAGGCCCAGCCAGCTCCACAGCAACCTGGCCCCAAGACAGTCCCTGAAGCAGCTTTATGGCCTACAGTGCTGCAGCCTCATCAACCAGTTCCTAAACAAGCCAAGGAATGAGAACTGCCTCCTGAAAAATATGAAAGGCTTGCAGAAATTTATGAACTGGAAAGCCTATTTCTTATAATAATTAACAGTGCATCACCATTTAAACCTTGATCATTCGCAGGTGCTTGTGTCATGTGTCAAGTGCCAAAAGGTTATAAATAACTTTCTGGGTGTAGGAAAAGGCCCTGTAATTAAATAGAGACCAGCTGGGATGTCAGCAGTGAAGACGCTTACAGCAGGAAAATTTTATAAAGGTCTATGTTAAGCCAACAACAAAAAAAAACCTCAGAGAGACTGAACTTTAATGAAAGAATATGGTACAATTTTTACAAAGATGTTTCAATAGTAAAAGTAAAGCAATCTATCTATCTAAATCTATCTAAAATTACAGAAATAAGGAATCCCTGTAAAAATAATATAGGTATAGCCAACTAGTGACCGTGGACATGGCTAGAGAGCAAAATTCAGGAGGGTTATTAAAATAGGAGGGTCCTATTTTATTAATGTGATATTCTTCTATAAAACAAATAATTATATGCATTCTTCCCTATTGCCCCTAAAAATTCTAAGTTCATACATGAGGGAAAAAATAATATAAAAATGCCTAGAAATGAAAACAGTAATGGAGAGTCATGGGTGGAATCTTAAATAAAGTCTAAATTAATTGTCAAAGGATAAATCATTTTATTGGATTTGTACCTGCTTTACTAAATCACAAACATAGATCACATTCTTTTGCTCTCAATTAAAGCTTTTAAAATACAAATTAGTCAAATAAAAACTCACATACTGTGGCATTATTAGTAAACCACAAGGAAGCACATGAGCACCATGAAGCATTCTGTGAGCTCCTTTTCATGATAAGAAAAACAAAGAAGGAAAGAAAAGACTCCAACCCTGCACATGTATTTTCACACTGAGAAAAACAGACAAAACATAATGAAACCGCTATCCATAGAGTGAAGAATCACATATCAGACTCTCACAGTATATCAAAACAAGCATAACAGCTATCCCTCTGTATCACTCACTTCTATAAAGCTGCTATAAAAACTGAATGAACTCCTTAACAGCTGAGATCTGCTTGGGTGTTCCTTTTCTCTTTTTCATCATTTATCCCAGACTGTTGTGTGTCAGCGGCCAGCACAAAGAGAATATTGAGCTTGCCAATTTCTCTCATGTGCAGAAAAAATACTCGTATCTGAGCACAGGAAATGTATCATTGGAGGGTGATAAGATGGAGGTGGACAATGAGACTTTTTCTTGGTATACCAAACACAAGGACAAGATCTATTTCTATCGATTGCTAGTTGATTGCTATACAGTTCTGGTGATACAAAGGACTCAAATGACAAAAATAGTAACAGTTGTTTTAGACTGTAATACTTGAAACCCAAGAATGATGACAAAGTTTTATTCTTGGAAGAGAGTGACAGACTAGCAGGGGTAGGACCATACCTTCTATGCCATGAGGATAACTGTGCCCCTCACTGGGACCGTTTAGTTTTCTATTCCTTCAAGAATTCACTAGTTCAAATTTGTTCCCGACGAGCCTCCACTGCACTTGGTGAGACCCAGTGGGACAGCACGCAGATGTTTTAAAGTCACAGACTGCACTGAGAGGCCCTGCTTTGAACTTGGCAATACAATTCTCATGCAGCTTTTCCCCTTTTTTTCCTCTTTTTTTTCCTTCTATTTTTTTCCCTCATTTTTTCATGTATTTATCTCTGGATAAATCTCTTCTTTTCTCTGCTCTCCTATAGCCTCCTCTCATCTCCCTTTGAAAAACATACACAGAAGTTTATTGATAAAATAACAGAAAATAGAAATAGAAAAGTATAAAATAGGATAGAAAATACAGTACAAAACAAATAAATAGAAAAGTAATGAATCAGGCTTCCTCCCCAACTTGTTTAATGAGTTTGCTTTAAATGTTTCCCTGGATCTGCTCAGTTCAACTATACTTGGCTTGTGTTTGGTTGTTTTTGACCTAATAGAATGAGCACTGGGAACTGGATTTTAAGTGATTGATTAGCATTAATATTGAAGACAGAACAAGTAAGAGAGGATAGAGATGAGACAAGATCATGGCTGACTATAAACTTTTTTATTTTTTTTATTCTATGTTATTCTATATATTTAGCACAGTAAATCTTGTAAGATGAAAAAGAACTGAATCGTTATTTTAAATTCTGATCATATATTTTATACAGACACACAGACATGCACAGACATAGACACATGAACACACACACACACATATGATTAATGTCCTTGTATAATCAGGGACAGCACATCAACCTCATTACAGTATCAAAGCTTAAATAAAGAATAGTTCACTGTAACCATATCGCTGAGAATAATAGATTAGCAATTAATAGTTTATTTCTGCTTTTGAAAAGGTCTGTATGAATCAATTATCTGACTATTTTGTATGCTAAAACAGCAAAATAATTGGTTTGATTGATATATTAGTAGTCACAATAGGCAGAAGAGCTGGATAGAGCACATGACTAGAACTAAGGTGTAAAGATAATTTTCTCGCTAACACTCCTGTATGCCCATATTTACTATGGTGCAACCAAAGTTAGGCAGATAATGAGTATGGAATGTATTACTCAAGTAGTAGTTGCTTTGCTTCAAAAAAAAAAAAAAAAACAAAAAAACTGTTACTTTCACAAAGGCTCTTGTCTGTGAAATACTTGCTGTAAGCAAAGTTTGAGATAATAGACTTTTTTAACAGATGATGCATTAACTGCTGAGTAGATACTACTGTCTATATTTTACATGCTCAACAGCTGTTCTCAGTTTCCTGTAGAAAAGACATTTTTGCCCACTGAGGTGATTTTTCAATGTTTTGAGTAGTAACACCTAACATTTATCCAGGGATAAATTTCCTCAGCACTGAAAAGTTAGAATATCCAGGAAGCTTGTATCCATCTTCAGCTTGGATCTGCCTATACAGGACTCTATGGAGAATTAATACATGTTTTTTTAAAGTTTCAATGCCTGTGGAAGAACATATTTTAATTCTTATAGCAAATACAATAATGCAGTATTTACATCCTCCCAACAGATGGAAGTACAGAGCAATCAGTTTGAGAGCAAAGCTGAGATGATCGTATGAGAGGCATTTGTACTGTATTACACAGCAAATGAAAGAAGCTCTTTGGTTACAGATGTTAGGGAAAACATGGTTAAATTAGAGAAGGCATAGGAATAAAGAAATCACAGTTTCATTTCAGTTCTCCTAAAGACCTGAGTAAATCAGTCTTTCTGCAGCTCAGTTTCTCCTCCTGTAAAGCAACATTAGAGCTATACAAGAGGCATTCAGTTTTTATTCAGCCAAGTCCTGGAAGAATTTTATTACTGAAAGTTGCAAAATAGAAAAAACAGGCTTGAGCAATGTCAAAATCTTTAAAGAGCTACTCATATTTAAATTGTCACTGCTACCTAGCAAAATAAGTGAAGGTTGTCTCCTTACAGAATAATTATGATAGGAATCATGCTTGTTGATATCTCCATGCTCTTGCATTTGTAAATGAGCCAAATTATGCACTTTTTAAAATATTATTTATTAGGATCAGTGTAAACTGTAGCACAGCCTTTCCATTAACAGAATACTTGACAAGTGGGATCAATCAGGCTTTGCCCCAGTCTGGGGACAGTCAAGTGGGAAGAAAAAGGCAAACCTGACAAAGATTCTAAGACTGTGTTATGAATGATCCTGGGTTGTTTTTGTTGTTGTTTTCTTTTGACTGTTAAATCCTTTGGACTCTGAAGTGTCAAGGTGGACTATTTGATGTCTGGACCTGTGGACTTTGGCTTTGTCTTTTCAGCTGGCCTTAGAAATTTCTACCTTCATAGCCATCAGAGTGTCCTATGCTTTCCTATGGATGCAGAAATTGTGTGAAGATTGTGAAGATTGGACTGATTCTCTCCAGGAGCCACAATCTACATGGGAATACGTTGGTATTGCTCATTCTTCCTTCCCTCCATTCTTTCTCTTGAACACAAAACCACTCATTGAAACTCTCAAGTACTCAAGTAAATCATGTAGCGTAAGAAAGCTAGAAGCTTATTGCAATTTTGAAATAAGAATTTACAGTTGGTGAAAAGTTTTTCTGCTCTGGCCTTTCTCTTCTTGTCAGCCTTCCATGATCTGTTGAAGAAGGCAAGAGTAAAAAAAAAAAAAAAACAACAAAAAAAAAACCAAACACGCTACCCTGCACTTTCACTATGTAAAACAGAAAGTAGGTGTAATGCATATCAGATATCTGCATGATGGTACAGCTTAAAGAGCTTAAAGTATAACTGGTCACATAATGCATGCTGACATATGTTCTAAGCAGTTAGTTACAGATTATGGATATAGTCCTCAAGGGTTTCTTGTCTTCTGTTTTTGCAAATATATGCTGGCGTTAAGTCTTACCTGAAAGCTCCTTAAGAACACAGTGTTAGCCATAAAGTTTTAAACTCTTCTAATATAAAAGAGATCAGAACTTTTATAAAATGTTTCAAAGAGTTGGAAATTATCACAATGAGAGAGTTAGCACAAATGACAGAAAAATAAATAAAGAACATGCAAGGAGGCCGTATCACTGAAAAACATAATACTTTACATACAAAAAAAAAAAAGAAAGAAAAAAAACAAAAGAAACAGGAAAGATTTGACTTTTAAAAAAATTTTACAATGACTGTCAGACATTTTGCACTGTTGCACTAAGCTAGACAGTTTCTTTTGTAGAGACCTGAGGACAGGTTTGGGGGGTACTATCTAATCAGTAGAATTTGAATAATAAACCCTGTGTAATAGGGCAAGGATGGATTTGATTAACTCAGCCATGACATTTTTCTGATGTTACACAATATTCAAATATAAACAGCTGTCTCAGTCCAGGTTTGGGTGGTAACAACTAAACACAGCTTGTTTGGGAACTTCTTTGCGATTTTCTCTTAATCAGTGTAGCCAGGTCTGCAACCTGTGCCAAAGGAGTTGGCTGTTACACATAATGAGTTCGTAAAACTACTAATTCCTGCTTTTTATTATAAAACAAAAATCCTTTTTGTTGATTTACGTGTCTCATTCTCTTATCTTATGTGAATGTTGGAGAGATTTTCAGCATGAACTCAGCACAGATTGACTCTATCTGAAAGACAGCTGAGCTCTATCACTTCCTTTTTCACAAAACATTTTTTTTTGTAGTAACTAGTGCTTTAGAGCTTCTAAATCTTCTAAATCTTCTCCCAAATTCACTTCACTCTTGAGACTTTGTTGGCGTGAGATGTCTACTGCTAGTAATTCTTCCCTGTAAAGGAAGTATTTGTGCTCCCTAATCCTAGGATCTTCAATCGGTTCCTTCATTGACTTCTAGCCTTAAACCATACTTTATAGGGTTTGTTTCTTAAAGCTACACTTTTGGACGTGTCTATGCTGCACAATATAGCACTATGTTAAAAATTCCCTAGTGAACTAGAACATTTACTCAGGGAAGTCTAGGATATAGGAACTGCTTTGAAACTCAGAAGTAGTAAAACTGTATTAGTATTGTAATTTGTGGTCAGGATAATTAGCTCAATTTCACAGCAGTACTAATTAGCTCGTTCTCAGCAGTAGGATGCAACTCAGGTGTCTTTCCCAAGCAATACACACAAACACAGTCCAGATATATAGCCTCATACAGCCTCTAGAGTTGCTCAGCATCCATTTGCTTCTCTTGTCAAGCAAATTATCAGATAAATACAGATATAGAAACTTGCCTGTAGGCAGGATTCCTTCCCTAAATCTTGATTGTCGATTGTCCTGCACTATTATTTTTCAAAATATCCCACAGGATTTGCCAAAAAAAAAAAAAAAAAAAAAAAGACATTTCTTCTAGAAATGAAGGACAGGTTAACAAATTAAGACTGTTAAAGAGGGCCATCTTATCCATATTCTTCACCTAATATTTAATAAATATGTTGACATTCACCTAGATAAGGGCTTTTAAGGTGACCATGTGGCATGCTGCTCATTAACATCAATCATACAAAAGTTAAAAGCAAAAAGATTGTTAAAAAAAGGGTTTTTGCTGCAGATCAGTTATCATAGATGAACTATGTTTTGCTGAATTTGCAATTAAGGATAGTTTAAAAAAAAAAGAGGAAGCTTCTAGTTATTATGCTGCAATCAATTCAATAAAGATATTGAATTTTTACATCATCATTTATAAAGGAAATGATTGATATGATATAGATACTATGGCACTGCACTCCAGAGAGGAAATATATCCATTTTGTAAAGTTTTGTATTTTACCCATAAACTAATAGATGAAGCACTTCTTAAAATATTTTCAAAATTTTCTGACTTCAGATTAAAAGCCTAATGAATGGATGTCCAGCCCTAAATACCAACTAAAGAATTTTAATATAAGTAAAGATATGTTAATTCCAGTGAGTGTCCACTTCTGGCTGTATCTGTAAAAGCAATTAAATAATTGGAAGAGAAATCCTGTTCTTCATCACTTTGCTCTTCTAATAACTCATTCAAGATTGTTTTCACTGAATAAAAATCTAAACTTTTCAAACTACAGTTTCACATCAGGGTCAAAACTAGGCACTCTAAGAAATAATTGAATTGATTATATCACACTATTTTTGATAGGGTCACTACTTTAACAGCTTACTACAACTAAAACTTTAAATGAAGTACCCTTGAAGGACAATGTAAAAATAAACTGATAATATAGAATAAAATGGAACTTGTGGACTTCAGATACAGTTACCTCTTCAGCCTCTTACTGCTTTCAGAGTTTGTTTTGTTAAAATGATTACAGAGTGTTCTATGCCTTTAAAACCATTTTGCAAAATGCTGGCTCAATAATTAGAAACAGTACATGCACAATATATTAAAAATAAATGTTAGGAGGACACATTGATTCAAGTTTAATTTAAAGCACACGCATAATTCTTATTATTGCAGGAAGCTTCATAGACTCAGTTGTGAGAGAGACAGGCAAGAGGAATATAAAAAAGAAGACAAAAATGAATTTCAGTCACTCTAGTGAAATTCCTTAGTCCCGAATAATTTTTGAAAATGTTTCAGCATTTGCTTTCACTCTGCATTAAAATGAAGGAATATTTTTTGAAAGCAATCAACCTCAGAACATTTAGAGCTGAAAATAAGAATATACTATAATATTCTGTAATAGAAATAGAAATAAATAATTTTGTTTTCAAGTAACAGAAATCAGTTCACTGTGGAGCTTTCTCACCTATCATAGAGTGGCACATCAGGACAACAGGAATGCAGTGTCCAAATTTCCAAATTAGCTATATTTCCTGCCTGTGCGGCATCTCTCATGGAATACCAGGAGGCATTTTTCTTCCTTGCTGTGCTCGTCATCACATGAAGCTGAGCACCATGAGAAAGGTAGTCCTCATGGAGCAACAAGCAGTAAAGCAATTTCACTGAAAAGAAGTTAGAAATTGTGATTTAGAAAAAATAAAATAATGTGAATTTTTACTTTTTTTTCTTTAATAGCTTTATAAGAAACGTAGGTTTTTTTTTTTTTTTTTTTTTTTTTTTTTTTTTTTTGTGTGTGTGTGTGTGTGTTAATAAAGGATCTTGAAATATCAGGAATATGTAGTATTTACATACTGTATTCTTATGCTTTAACTGTGATGTCTTGATGCCAAGAATCTCCAATTATTTTGTCTTAAAAAACAAATGCAAGCTAATAAAAATGCTTGTTCTAATTCTGTGATCTTTACTTTACTAGTACAATTACAATTATATTGTTGTTTTGAAAAAATGTTCTCTATAGACTTTTAAAAATAAGTATAAATAAAAAGTCACATAAAATCTTATGTGTTACTAATGTCTTTTTGGAAAAAAATAGCTATATTTACCCATGTCTCATTTGTCTCATTTGCTGACAATTTTCTTCATAATAGAATTTCATTGAGTCAAAGTAGAGTTTTGTAGCAAAGTAGAGGAAATGTTGTAGCGAAAGAACTTTCAGTCATGAGCATTTTCTTTGCGGCATAAACATCTGTATTCTAATCATATGGGGTATTGCGAGGGGAGCGTTTTTCATTTTTCGCAGTATACAGGTGTGGGGAAGGGAAGCTTTCAGCACACTGAGAGAATCATAAACCTGCTTGAGTTTTCAGCAGGTCTTCTCAAAGACCAGAAGCCAGGTGTGCATCTGCCTCCCTATCCAAATCTTCTCACTTAAATACTTTTCTTGGTAATTTCATTGCTGCTAAGTAGCAGCAGTAGGAGGTGGTATTTCAGTGAAGAGCTGCAAGATCTAGGGTTGCTAGAAGCTCCAACTTTTCCTTCAACCTAATTCTGGATAAAAACAAAAACAACCACCACAGCAAAATTTGAAATAAAGAATTTTATAACTTTCAGATTTCTTTTTTGTCCATTTTCAATTAAAAGTAATATTCTTACACTCATTTCAAATAATTATTTTACAAGTTATAGATTCTGCTCCAAAGCCTATCATCAATGGATAGACTTTTATTGACACCACTAAATTTTGGATTTGACTCCCGAATTACTCCTGTACGTAAAAGTAAATGAAAACTTGCTTAGAACAGAATTATTTATACTTTCAAATAATAATAAAAAGTGGTCTTGTAAAAAAATACAGCAATTTGTCATTGTTTTATTATGTATATCGCAAATTTTGTGGAAAAAAACCAGCATGATTGAAAAACAAACAGAGTGGAATCAATGCGGAGAATTCTGTTCTACTTTTCTATTGCCAGGAGTATATAAATATTTGCCATCGTTCTTTCAACCCAGAACTGATTCATCCTTCAATAGAGGTAAGCACACTGCTAATAGGAGTTAATACACATGTCCATGGGTAGAAATTCCTAAAGAATTCATGGATGCTGCCATTCTAGAGATCCCTGAGTCACCAGCATGTTCTAATACTGCTTTTAATTCATCCATCCATCCAGGAAAGTAACGTAAAGAATTGACCACAATTTCTCACACACAACTAAGTGCAGAATATCATTTTACCTTATACAGATGTCTAAACAAAACTAATTAATTGAAATTGAACATACATGAGGCAAGAAATATTCCTGTTGTTTGCTTTGTTGCTGTTGTTATTGTTGTTGCTGTGTTTTTTTTATTATTTCTTTTTTTTCACTAAAATAAGAACAAAGTACATGTCAGCTTCATCCTGTGACAGAATCCTGCTTAAGGTATTGTATGTACCGGGAGGTGAGATGGCCAGCAGTTAAACTGTGAGATCTTTTTTCCTTTAGAGCCGGGTGTTTTGTGTCTGTAGTAGCTCATTTCCTTTCCCCTGTGCCTTTTGTTGAGCTGAAAATTATCTTCACAGAGCATCCACGCAGATAACTCATGTTATCTGCATTTTCAGGAAAGAATATAGAAGTCATAAATCATTAAATGTTAAGTTTCTTAATGGGATAGCCTGCTAACTTTCACCTCCTTATCCCTGGATTGAAGCACTGCCTAAACTTACTCCGGTGAGACAGGCCAGGCTATTTAGTTGTTCCTCTGCCCCGGTTCTTCCATATTACAAAATCGCTGAGCAATTTGGCACCGTCTCACCCAACTGGCAAGTGCTGCTCAACGGAGACCAGAGCCAGGTGCTCCAGGGCAGGAATGAAGCACATATTAACATTTGACAGAGCTGTCAAGAGAATTGACAGAGAGTTCGCCTGTAGAGTGCCTGGCTCTAGCTGGCCTTGTCTCTCATTTTCAAGAATATTAAATTAACTCATAGTTTAAACAAAAGCAGTGTACAATACTTAAAAGTTCAACAATTGTGCTAAAATGATTTTTAACCATTGCAATTCTGCAATGTTCCTGCTGTGTCCAAGGTTCCAGGAGTCAGTTCTGTGTCCTGAAATTAGCATTCAGTCAAAAATGATCTCTCACGCTTATTTGCTTGGGACATGTCACTTCCCACTGCCCTTCTTCTTTTTGGCTGGAGAGGCCCATAACATATTATATTTGGCACATGTTAAGGAAGAATAAGCAAACCATCTATCCCAGGCCTGTCCCTTGATATTTGAAATTTGCATGTTATTCCCAATCTTTCCATTATTGCTTAGAACACTTGCCAAAATGGGAGTAATATATAAATCATCCAAGCCAAAGATGGGCCAAAAGCCCCTTCAAACATTTTCCTTTTGGCTCAAGTTTTAGGGTCAAAATTCTCTAAGATTTTTTTTTCTTTCTCTAAGAAAATTCTCTCTTTAACTGAAACCTCAGAACTCAGCACCTCTCTAGAGATAAGTCAGAACAGAAATCTTACATTAACTACAGAAAAGTAAAGCATTTTAGTGCAAGCCCTATGGAAAAATGCTTCTCTCATTAGTTGTCTTTGAATGAGAGGTCAGAAAGAAGACTAAAGATTTAAAGACTAGGGGAGAGTGGTTCAGGCCTGATGACCTTCGAGATCCCATTTAGCCTAAAGCATCCTATGATTCTATGATCTATGCAGGGTTGACCAGTGGGCATATGTAACATATGTAAGTGCTGATTTTAACCCTATTAATTTAATTCCTCTGCAACAAGAGTGACACACAATGGTAAGCAGAGGGGAGCACAATTCCTTACTACAGCAAGTAAGAAATCCTGGAGAGGATCTTAATTCAGCCTAGTTTGTCAAATTGTATAAATATTTTTTTTTACCATTAAAAATGAAGGGTTGTCAGCTAGATCTAATTCTTAATTAATTTCTAGATACCTACAACTGATTGCAATATTGTACATTTAGGCTTTATTCTGATCAAAAAAGTCATAATTAAAACAACCTAGTTTTATAACAGCCTTTAGTCTTTTGTTACAGCTTAGAAAACTGCACATGACCAGAACGTGTGAAGAAGGTCTTAATGAGCAGGATAAAAGTGAATAGATTTCCACTGGCCAACGTTAAACTGTTCATGTATATTTTCATATGCAGAAATGAAGTCTGGGTCCGTATAACTAATTTATGTCATTTTAACAATGTACTCTCCATTAGTTCAGTGGGCATACATCTAACTCACTACAGTTCCTTGTTAACTAAAACCTCAGTGAAAGAACTCAGACAGGCAAGTTTTCTTAAGATGTAAGAAAAAAATATCAGTTACATTGGCTGAGCTAAAAGTGGATATCTTTTATGCTTTCTTAGTTGTATCTGTTGATTGACTTGTGTATTCCTACTTCAACAGTGACAGTGACAGACAGAAGATTATTTTTCTTTGAGACCTGGGGTCACAAATCCTATGCGCAAATGGGAAAGGGTGATGTCCACACATCATGCTTCAGTTAGTGTGCTATGGCATTTACTTTTAAGATTGTGATTGTTACTGAAAGAGTCACTTTTTGACTATATTTGCCTATATATATTGCTTCTTACACAGGTTGTAACAAAATTCTTGGGAGTCATGGCAGAAAAAGGTTTTTCAAGATCTTCTCACACCCTTTAGATAGACTTTATCGCCTATGTAACCCTATTGGAATGTATCACAACAGCAAAATATAGGCAGTGCTGACAATGATGAAAAAGAGTTTAGGATACTCAGTCTACTTCTGTCATTTTTCTCCCAGTTGAATATTGTCAGGAAACAGCAAGAACAACTCTTCTCCATGACTGGGGGTGAACTAGCAACCAATTGTGAGCCTAGAGCAGGAAGAGCCCTCATCAGTGGAGCATAGTTCCATGGGGTCTGGGCATGGTGGGCAGAATAGGGTCCTTTGACAGTCCCAGACGAGGCATGAATTGAGATAAATCAAGTGCAGGATCCCTTCAGGATCCATCCAGGGAGCCCCATCAAGGAGCAGATCATAGAATCATAGAATCATAGAATGCTTAGGGTTGGAAGGGACCTCTAGAGATCATCTAGTCCAACCCCCCTGCATACGCAGGGACACCTAAAGCACGTGGCGCAGGACTGCATCCAAGCGGGTTTTGAAGATCTCCAGAGAAGGAGACTCCACAACCTCTCTGGGCAGCCTGTTCCAGTGCTCTGTCACCCTCACTGTTAAGAAATTTTTCCTTAAGTTCCTATGGAATTTTTGATGTTTCAGTTTCCGGCCATTTCCTCTAGTCCTATCAGTGGCCACCACTGAAAAGAGACCATCACCGTCCTCTGCACTCCCTCCCTTGAGGTATTTATATACACTGATTAGATCCCCTCTCAGCCTTCTCTTCTCCAGGCTGAACAGGCCCAGCTCCCTCAGCCTCTCCTCATAGGGCAGATGTTCCAGGCCCCTGATCATCCTTGTAGCCCTGCGCTGGACTCTCTCCAGCAGCTCCACATCCCTCTTGTACTGTGGAGCCCAGAACTGGACACAGTACTCCAGATGCGGCCTCACCAGGGCTGAGTAGAGGGGCAGGATCACCTCCCTCGACCTGCTGGAGACGCTCTTCTTAATGCAGCCCAGGATCCCATTGGCCTTCTTGGCCACGAGGGCACACTGCTGCCTCATGGTCAACTTGTCGGGGCTATATATATGGGGCTATAGAGAAGGCTAAGCACAGATGCATTGCACGGATAGATCTGCACAGAGGGCAGAAGATAGGCACCTCTGATGGGCAAGCCTCCTGTATGGTTTGATTGCCTAGGCCTCAAATGAAACATTATCCCTGGGCCTCTTGGGCATAGGGGATGGGTGAAAACCCCAGGAACAGCTACTCAGGCAATTATGGCCTACTAGTGCACTCATGTACATTAGTGCATCCAAGCAAATATTCATCCCTGTTACTAATGGCTAGAAAAATTTTTCTTCTACAGATCTCTTTTCTATTTATTCAAGCAGCTGGTATAAAAGAATATTCTTGGCTGCTCTCAGGGTCTATATTCAAGCCCTCTGGAAAATGATTTACACCCAGCTACAGTTGCAAGCATTGCTACAAACTCCCCAGATAATTGTTTGGGCAAGTTCCTTCTCTAATTATGTTGGTAGCTGGCTGAAGGCTTGTCTCTCTTTTTCTGTCTGCTTGTGCTGTTTCAGCAGTAGCTGCTCAACAGACTGACAAGGCTTCTGGCATCCCGTTTACCTTTGACTCGATCTGAGCTAAAAAAAAATAGTGCCTCACAGAAAGAAAGGATTTCTAAAAAAGAAGCCTTAAATATGTTCTGTACTCACTGTAGATTATAAAGTAGTTTATTCTTGTAGTACAATAAGACCTCAAGACCTCATTTTTACAGGAACCCCCTGGTACATGTTTCTTGGTTGTCAGTTCAGCGAAGAACAAACTAATTATTATATTAAATGTCAAACAGTAATCAGCTACTGACTTAAACACTGCTACATCAGCTACTGACTTGCACACTGCTACTCTAAAGTTGCTCTGAGTACTTCAAAGACTTAACTAATTAGCTTCTAATAAATTGTGGATGTAAGCTATCCCTGTTTCAAATATGCTAACAACAGAATTATGTAGAAGAGAAGATGCAATCACCTTTAACATTCTTTGTTACTGGGGTTCTGCTAGTCTGTGAGAGCTTCCACAATTTTTAGATTTCATTTAGTGTGAGCCAAATACACTTTGATTATTAAAGTGAGTTGCCATGATATTTAACAAATACTGAGTGAAATTTGCATACACTTCATCCATCATTCTTTTTTTCCTCTCTGAGACTCTGTTTCAGCCATCTTTTCCAACAATGAATATATGTGATAACGCTAAGATACTTTTGAGCACTAGGAAGTAAGAAATCTCTCCCACTTTCACAGGTTCATAAAGAACAACATCCTGACAAGATAAATGCCGCTATACTTTACCTGAATACTTGTTCAATAAATAACATATAAAAAGTAAAACTTAAGACCTTACTTTCCTAAGGACATCACTGCTAAAGGTAGGAGTCAGTGTCTAGATATATATATACAAGATAGCAACCTCAGGATAACTTTTGAAGCCAATGGAAAAAAAAAACTAGTATTTTTAGAGAATGTTGCATTTGATGTATCCAGTGTCTGATCTATGGCAACACACAGGACTAGAGGCATCTTTTGTATTTGAAGGCAGTCACTAGTGCCACTAGTGTGTTAGGTGTCTTAGCATGTCCAAGTTATCTGGATGAGGCTGCATTAAAGGGGGGAAAAATCCCTTTTCACAGCAACATCCGAAGACCACAGTGCATCTACTATGGCAATGACACCTATTATATACCTACCTGTGCTTACGTATCTGAATATAGCTTCCCATGAAACATTTCAGGCCTCAGAAAGGGTTTTACAACCCAGATTCTTAGAAGGGAATTGTCTGAGTTAGCACAAAGGACAAAAGAGAATCTTGCTGTATTCCTGTCTAGGATTAGACATCTTCCTCTAAACTGCTTGGAATTAAGTTTCTCCACTTAGATTCACATCTTGGAGTTCTCTCCCTTGAATACAGAACACTTGAACACTTGTGTTCTGGACACTCGAATTGTTAATGCTAAAGGTTCCACTACCTTGTGAAGCTCTCTTCTGATCTCTCATGAGAGTTGTCTATCCATGAGCAATGTAACTAAAGCCTCATCCTTCCCCACTGCAGCAACATTTGCAATAGAAAATAGAAAAGTTACCCAGCTTGGGTAGAGCTGAGAAGTATCTGGAAATGATCATCAGTGTGGAAATACTGAATAGCATGGTTAGAAATCAAAAAGAGGAGTGTTAGGGGATCTATTTTACACAATAGTTACCTTTGCACTTGTGATCAAAAAGTTAAAATTTTCCTTAAGTTCTAAAAGCATTTATTTACACTGGCTGGTGCTTAGGAGGTCCCTGTTATAAATTAACTATCTTGTTAGAACTGCCCCATCTGAACCTCTTTCTTTGCTGCCAAATGCTCTGAATCACTCTACCTTCCCTAAAATGCATCACAATTTTCTGTGACAGTAGAGGAGAAATATGTTTTATATTAGACTAAATATTATAGTATTGTGTTTGTCTATTTAAATTTCCATTGCTTGCCAGATCAAATACTTGAACTTACAGTAAATCAGAAGTGTATATTCTTGAGAAGCTGAAATCTAGCAATGACAAGTTGGAGAAATACACTACATCAGCAAGCTGTTCATCCTAAATGTTATGCTTAGTTTAATAAATTTTCTGCTTTTCATCACCTATTGTGTTGTACTATTATTTTTCTGTGGAATTTAATGCCACAACAGTGAGGAGACATAGCTGTAAAATATAAGTCCATGATGCTTGAAAAGCTGGTTAGTCCCCAGTAAAATTTAGAGAAGGCAAAATCCTTTGGTAACTCTTGTTCAACTGCAGTGGTCCATTCTAGTAGCCAAGAACAGCTGGAGCAGGGACATGCTGCTCTGGCACTTCTATGCACACACTGCATAGGCCCTTCTCCTGGTCTATGGCACAGCAGTTCATTGCCACAGCAGTTCAGTCTTTGTTATGGAGACATTCATATCTATAGTCACAGATTTATCATAATTAATTGGAATTATGCTTTATATATTTGCATTTCATTACTGACTCATGATCAAATAATCAAAGACAGATAATCCAAGTTTCAAACAAGCGTAAGATTTTGGGAGATTGATTTATTTTGAGAATTATTCTAGTGGATTATTTTTTCTTTCTTCATCTTATTTCCAAATATATAATATAATACTAAAGCAGTACTAGTTCAACTATGACAAATACATCTCTATATACATTTGAAGAACTAGATATTCTTTTGTTCAAATACCAGAAAATACAGCACTTTGAGAAGAACAAAAATATACTCCATGGAAAGTCACATGAATATAGAAGTGTTGTTAAGAAATAAATGTGCCAAAGATAAGAAGGATAAGAAAAGATGTCAGAGGCATGTGTGCTCGGGTACTTTCACCTCTCTTTTGTCAATTCTCTGTATAATTTGTAGGAAATACATATAAAAATCTTGCCTATTTTTATTAAGATGGCAGTTGGTTTGTTTGTAGAAAGAAAATAGCTATTTTCCATGGAACTATAAAAATAACTGCCTATAGCTTCTTATATCCACATCAAAAGCTGCCAGGAAATTCAATTCAAGCAGCATTCCATGTTGTTTATTAAAACAAAATGATATCTTCATGAAAACCATAAAAAAAGAGAACAGGTAAAATGACAAAAAAAAAAAAAAAAAAAGTCTCAACTCTTTCGAAACTACCAAAGGCGTAACAAAAAAATATAGGAATAGCACCTTTCCAGTGAATACACAAACTTTCAGTTTTCTTTCTTGTTTCTACCCCTCCAGTCACATAGGTGAAATCAAAGGTCCTTTGGGGTCACCTAGTCCAGCCCCTCTGCTTAAAGTGACCAACCTTCAAGGTTAGGTTCGCCTCTGAATTTATTTTGAGTTCAGATTCGGTTGTGTCTTAAAATGAATGTGTATTCTCTTACCATGCTCAGTGTATTTTCACTTCGTTATGTTTTAATTAAGGTTCTTATGTTGTTTTCTCGATGCAAAAGCATAAGAAAACATTCTAATACCCAAAAATGTCCTCAAAGACTATTGAACCTGTTCAAAGATTTACTTTGCTTCTCAAGTTCTTTCTTTTCTCTTCTCTCCTTTTGCCTTGCCTTTCCTTTCCTTTCCTTTCCTTTCCTTTCCTTTCCTTTCCTTTCCTTTCCTTTCCTTTCCTTTCCTTTCCTTTCCTTTCCTTTCCTTTCCTTTCCTTTCCTTTCCTTTCCTTTCCTTTCCTTTCCTTTCCTTTCCTTTCCTTTCCTTTCCTTTCCTTTCCTTTCCTTTCCTTTCCTTTCCTTTCCTTTCCTTTCCTTTCCTTTCCTTTCTTCTCTGTGATGGTGGGGAGGATGTTAATAGGGGAGGAATTTTATTGAAGAAGGAATCGCATTTGCGTGATACTTACAACTGATAGGTCTGTTCATTTCCAGTTTGCAGCAACTCTATGGAAAGTAGAATAATTGTGATTCCTTGCTTTCCTTCTCAGAGGATATCCTCTAGGAAAATACTCGCTGCAGAACAACTTTCAGACACAGAATTGTTTCTCCTTCTCAGTCTGATGTTATATGCCTACTGCTTCTTACATAAATAAAAAACATAATTATGAATAAGAATAAACACTAAATTGTTACCTGTGGAAAAAAAAAATTCATTGGTCATCTTAAAACAAGAATTGAGAGGTCTGTTTTCCAAGTAGAGAGCTTTTTGTTTTTGTCTATTATTGTTAGAAAAACAAACATGCCCTTGTTTTCTCTTCCTAACTAATGTCTTTCATTATTTATTTATTTAATTCACTTTCTTCTCTTGTAATTATTTTCAAAGTATAATTGTGTTTCCTACAGTATGAGTGTTACTGAGTAAAAAAGTAACAAAATAAGAATGTTTACAGCTAGTTCACCATCTGATTAGATTAGATTAGCATTAGAGTACCAGTAAATTACCTCTTTAAATCTTATGAAAAAAAAAAGGTTTGCCTACAAATATAGAATAACATGTTACAACTTCCTGATACAACTGTATCTTCCAGACCTCTTGGGGGAAAAAAAAAAAAAAAAAAAAAAAAAAGATCTTCTTACTGAAACATTTATTAATTTGCATTTGGGTCATGAACTGCACTAACCTAGCAATGAAGATTTAGCTAAAGGAGTTTTAAGAGGAAATATAAAGGAAGGAGTCTCTGAGCCAACAACTTGTTTATGATAAAGATTCTTTTTGTAAGTTTGACAATAGAAGAGATGTAAAACAGAATAAATGCAGTTATACATCTGGTAAAAATATTTACAGTCTTTTGTTTGCTTGTGTGCTGTGCTTGAAGAAAATTTTATTTCAGTAAAACAAACTTCTATTAAAAAAATTGATTTTGAAACACAAGCCATTGATTTTCCAGATTTTTATGAAAGCTTAGAATTTCAAAAGAAATTGTCCAAAAGTGAAATAATTTTGCTTTCAGCTTTTTTTGTTTGTTTGTTTCTCAGTCAGGGAAAATATTTGTCCAGAACCACAGAATAGTTGAGGTTGTCACAAACCCCTAGAAATCATCACTCAAACTAGTTCAGCTAGAGCATATTGACGAGGACCAAGTCCAGTCAGTTTTTAAATATCTCCAAGAATGGAGCCTCCATAATATCTCTGGGTAACCTACTCTTGTGCCTGAGCACACTCATCACATAAAATTTTATTTAGGTTTAAAGAGACTTTCCTATGTTTTAATACGTGGTCATGGCTCCTGTCACTGGATAGCACTTGGAAGAGCCTGGATCCATCTTCTTTGCCATCTTCATCAAATGTTTATAGATATTGATAAGAGCCTTCCCTCCTCAGTCTTTCCCTGTAATTGAAGATGCTCAAGTCTTTTCATCATCTTTGTGGTACTTCTCTTGATGTGCTCAAGTATGTCTACAATATTGTAGGAATACTATGTATTTCGAAGATTAAGAAAATGGTGCCTGTCTTCCTTCTCCTGCAATTTTTTGTTTACCCCCTATGCAACTATTGAATATATCCTCTGAAGAGTAAATCTTTAAAGGTGAAAGGACAGATTTTGGTGGAGTTTGTCCTTCCTCAGTCATACGAATCATTTGTGCAGTCAAAACATTGTAAGGTACTTCTGCAAAAATAACTTCCTCTTCACTGACTCTTTTTTTTTTTTTTTTTTTGGAGGCCAAAACAGATGTTTCATTTTAACATTTGAGACTTTTCACCTAATCCAAGGAAAAATACTATTCTTTCTCCTCCGTTGTTTTAGGAAGTGTGGTATTTTTTTTTTTTTTTTGATTTTGATTTTGCTTTGTTGCCTTTATTTTCCCATTTGCTCTTTTCCTCGCCTTTCTACCCCTGAAGAATATATATAATCTGTGGCAAATATAAATTAGACTGAATAAAGATTATGAAGACTAGCACATTTTCCAGGTTAATTGCACACTTTTTGATAGTTCTGACATATTCAAAACAAAAGATGTGGAAATGTCTAAAAGCCCATTGCAGCTGTATGGGGCTAAGACATCCTTTACAACATTTAATCCATGTATGTTAAAATCAACTCTTCTTTCACATTATAACTTCCAGGAAACTTGAAATTTAAAAGTTATTTTTAAGTTCCAAAAACACTCCTGTGGTGAGTATTTGTAGTCATTGTCCTTTGAGATTTTTTACATTGACTCTTGTTTCAAATTAATCCTCCAAATTTAGCTACGATGAAAACAGCTCAATGGACTTCATTGTACAACAGGGCTGTTTTATCCTACTGTCCTACCACTTACTAACATGAACTTACCATCTCTAAAGCATTAGTTTTTCTCCTCAGATGCGGAAACTCCAGATTTCTGTGGTGTCTCCATGAGTCAGTGCCTTGGTTTTGTGAATTCTAAGTAAACTCCTAGCTGCCTTTTATGATTTATTACTGTGAGAGGTGTTGAAAGTTGAGTCATGAAAATTGAAGTCTGGACCTGGTCCAAAAACACCACTGGCATAATTTTTGCACAAGGGAATTTTATGAAAATAGACCTTTGTGTTGCCAAATATATGCTGAGAACCCCCCCAAAATGTTAACTGTCATAATTTCAGACTCCAAAGGTTAAGAACTTCTACACTAACTGTCAAGAGATGTTTAGCTTGGAGCTTGTTCTGTTTCTTATTTTACATTGTATTGTGGTGCTCTGATCTTCTGTTCCCTTATTCTGACATACTTCTATTATAAAAAATCCCAACAATAGCTTTATAATGACAAACAGAGCAAAAGGGTAAATAATCACTAAAGCAGTTGTGCTCTTTTTTTTTTTTTTCTCTACTTTAAAATATTTTGATTGTTTGAATAAAATGAAGTAAATTATTTCCTGTCATACAATTAATTTTACGTGAAAGTAATAAAGCACGGAAACATTTGAAAATGCCACTCTGATAATTATCTACCCACTTTGAGAGCTTTATGTCAGAATCACAGACTATTATTTTAGGTACATCCACGGTAATGTATAATTCACAAACTAATACTGTCTAGTATTATTGCACTATACTGTGTGACTTGTATGGATGACATAGCTATACTTCAGCTTGCACATTAAGACACTTTGCAATAACAACATACATTAAAATTTTGAAAATAATTACTTTTCTCAAACAAGCTAATTTAAGACCGTTGAAATCTCTGTACAGCTCTTATTGAATTCTGAATTATCTGACTAGCCAATGCAACACACATCACAGAGCCAAAATTATCTTACACATTTTACAGCTATGAAAGCATTCCTAACGCTAATGAAGACCAAACACTGGATTACATTTTTTTTTTTTTTTTGTGTAGGTGAAAACCAGAAAGCTGTTCTAATCATCCAAAAATTCTGTTGTCACATTATTGAAAGATACAAGAAAGTAAGATCTACAGCATTGTTACAGTCTTATGTTGTTGTAACTTGATTAATTTTCTTGTCATTAAATCCATGACACAAACAAAAACATAAGCACTCAGTAATTCACGTGAACTGCAGTAATATCATGTAATTAAAATTTTGCATTCTGGGTGTGCTAATACTACCTTTGATATTAACTGAGTATTTAAATTTTTTTAATGGACAATGCAAGATATTGTAATTCCTGTAAATAAAATAACTAACTTAAAATAATGCAATAGATCCATTGATCCATAATCTTCTGAAAAAATAAATATTTCTAATGTATTACTTGAGCTTTCCTATAATCACTGTTGAACATATCGAATCTAAAAAGAGTAATTTTTACCCCAGGTTAACAATGCATCTAAAGAAATATCATGCAATTTTTTAAAGTGCCTTCATGATACTGGGAGTCAATTCAACTTATATAATACTCAAAGAATAATATGTTTATAAGTAGCTGTTCAGCATAAAAAAAAATAAATGTTGTTGGAAAGACTCTCCTGAGATACACAGTAAAATCCTGAAACTGTGGCTACGTGTTAGCATGGAACAGAAAGGAACCAAAAAACAAATGTTTTATCTAAGTCCCAATTAAAAGAAAAGAAAAAAAAAAAACAAAAAACTGTGTACATTATTGTACATTATAGATGGTACTTTTAGACAAAGTGTGAGTGCATATTTGCACTTGATTTTTCATATATCTATATGTATACCTGTTTTGTGAAGATACTTTTTTTCGGTACTCAAATTATTTTTTTTAAAAAAAAAGTAAATATTTTGGATTATAAGTAGAGAGGTAGAAATTACAAAGACAAAGATATAGGAATCTTTCCAGATACAGTGCAGTATCAAAATGTATTTTTTTCCAGAAATTAGGTTCTAAATGGTTGAGAGCTGCATGTTCTTGTGCATTTCCAAAACAAATACATTACTTTATAGGAATTGCCTGATTAACCTAGAGTCTCCCTAGTATGGCAAGCTTTATAGAAGATTTCTATATTACTTAAGAGTAACAGATTGTGGGTTACATTGTATAGTTGAGGCTACATGTATACTAATAAATTAAATAGTGACAAGGAATGTCTTCCAGCACAGGAATCTGATCATTTATCATTCTAAATTGATAGGAGGATCCTTAGCAAACTTCTGGCCCATGTCAGCTAGTATCTTCCAGATACAATTCAGCAGTTAAAACATATCAGGGGTCATTCCCAGGAGATTCTCTGTGGGCACTCACCATGTTTTAAAGACCAAGATAGATTGCTAACGCCACCACAAGCTCTTCCAGTTGTTAGTGCCAGTGAAGTTCTTAAGTTCACTAGTATCTTTTACTACAGGCACATCCAAAGTGACATTCCTTATAGACTCTATCATCTATTCACAGTGATGTATCCTCATTGGTTAAAGGCTGTTCAACAATTATGTGCAATAGTTTAAATCAAATAGAGGATTTAATTTTTAATTACTGCATTCTGCATTCTCTTCAGAGAATATTAGCTTGGTAAACACATTGAGTCTTCTCTGTCCTTCAAAGATTCTTTTTTTCACCTCTGTAAGCAGAAACTATTCAAAAATAAAAGTAAATACGTCTTAGTAATTAAATGTGTAAAATTATCAAGGAAAAAAACAGAAAGAATCTAGATACCAGGAAATTTGGACAAGAACTTGATCAGTTATGCATATTCAGGCTGTCTCAGTTTTACAAGCCTCTTAATGTGTGCAACCTGTGTGCAACTATATTTTTAGGAAATGAGCCAAAGACATTGTCTTTCAAGTTGATTGACTCATTCTTCTGTCAAATAATATGGCTCCCATTCGAAGGCCTCTGAGGATTTTTAGTAGTCAACAAACAAAGCTCACAGTTTTTAGAAACTGTCGGATCATCTACAGATTTTCTTGTTAGTTTTGAAAAGGAAAAGAGAGATATTAATTTACATTTTTCTCTCCACTACCTAAATGCCATTTACATTAAAATAAGTTGTTTTAAAAAGACAAAACTATTTGTTGTGAATTCTGTATCCTAGGCAAATAATTGTACACCAAGTCTACATTTATACCAGAAGGCATTTTGCATCTAGTTCATCAAACACAATTCCAGCTAATCTGTAAATGAACAGAGAATTCATTAGAGTATATTAAGTAGAATATCTTGCTTTGCAGATTTGTTT
Source organism: Tinamus guttatus (assembly GCF_059628265.1). Lineage (NCBI taxonomy): Eukaryota > Metazoa > Chordata > Aves > Tinamiformes > Tinamidae > Tinamus > Tinamus guttatus. The sequence continues at coordinate 125,235 of NW_028289606.1, forward strand.
AAATCTCCCCTATTCTTCTTTTGCCTTCTGTTTTCTTCCTTAGCATTATATTTGTGATGCTCCGTGTGCTTTCCAACCAGAAAATTACTTTGCATTTTATCCAACTGTCATTTTTACCTGCCTCTCTCCTGCATATAGAAATGAGTCCTATAGCCTGTTGTATGAAATTGTTCACAACTGTGCATGCTGCGGTGATATTGCTTGCAGTCTGTGGTAACATGTATTGGAATATTCTCCTGATTCAGTGAGCCCCGGGGTTAGTAGAAGGGCTTTTTCCACCCAACTTTTGGAGAACTGGGCCTCATTTTGGTCTTCATTTTGATTGGGTTCTTTTTTTTGTGTTTGTAAGTGCTGATTGCTTGTATTGGGAAGTCTCCTCTTCCTGCAGTTTCAATAAAATGTACAATAACTTCATTTGTTCCCTTTGTGTGCGTTGTCTGTTTTCATACTATAACGTTGGGCTGTAGTGCTGAGTGTAGAAATTATATGCTTAAGTGCCTGATCATTGCAGAAAGATGCTTTCACTTGAAACTTAAAACAAGTGTAGCCAGTAAAAAAGCATGTGCAAATACCTACGGTCCCGCTGGACTGCAGGCTAACCACGAGCCAGCAATGTGCCCTGGTGGCCAAAGGGGCAATGGTATCCCGGGGTGCATTAGGAAGAGTGTTGCCAGCAGTTTGAGGGAGGGGATCCTGCTCAGTCATGATGAGGCTGCTTCTGGAGTGTTGTGTCCAGTTTTGGACTTCCCAGTAAAAGAGGGACATGGAGCAAGTGGAAAGAGTCCATTGTAGGACTGCTCGGAAATTCAAGGGAGAGACTGAAGCATCTCTCTTATGGTGGAAGGCTGAGAGAGCAGAGACTATTTAGCTTGGAGAAGACTGAAGGAGATCTTAATACGTATAATATCTGAAGGGAGGATACAAAGAGGATCCAGCGAGACTCTTTCCAGTTACCTGGTGATAGGATGAGAGGCAATGGGTACACACTGAAACACACCAAATTCTGTCTGAATATGAGGAAAAAATTCCTTACGGTGAGAATGACAGAGCACTGGAACAGATTGCCCAAAAAGGTTGTGGAGTCTCTAACCCTGGAGATATTCAAAAACTGTCTGGACGTAATCCTTGGAAATATGTTCTAGGTCACCCAGCTTGAGCAGGAGAGTTGGACCATATGCTCTCCAGAGGTCCTTTTCAACTTCAACCATTCTATGATTCTGTGATTTTAAGACAGTCATTAGAATCTGAGAGTTTATATTTGTTTTCACTCAATCATGTGAGCTGAGCAGAATTTTACAGAGTAAGAAATAATGCTGAGGTTTTCTGAAGTGATCTTAGGTACTCATTTTTATGGAAAATATAGAAAGACCTATTAATCTGGCATTTTTCTCAAAATAAGGCCTATAAAATTGTTTAAGTTGAACAAAACAATCCTAGGATTTTTTTCTCATTCTTGATCTGAAAACTCTCCCTTAAAATGTACAAAACCCATATGTGGAATACATTATTTCCACTGGCTACCTAGACTTGTATTTTGTGTTCATTTCTACAATTCTAGGTTGTTGTAGCTCTGTGTAAAATATATTCAAGTACCCTACATTCTTCCTGAAGATATTTAAGGGAGATGACCTGGGTAGATGATGTCATACTGGAGTTGCAGGAGATCTTCTTTTCTTTGCAGTAAAAGCAAGAATGCTTCTTGGTTTTTTTCTTGCTTTTGAGTATTTTCTACTCAGTAAAAGGCAGGGGAGCAGCGGGGGAGGGGGGCAGATTTTTGCATGACATTTTTCCTGCACTAATAAATGCACAGTCTGAGGGGCCAAATGCACAAAATTGTTCCAGCCCAGTGCACTCACACAAGCCTGTTGCAGATTTAATATATGGAAGAACTGTGTAACTGAGTACTGTTGTAAGGGCTGTATCCCCTCTGTATTGTGCTATAGATCTTTGAATGCAAAAGCAGCTGTCAGTCATGAAATGCCTTATACCAGAGAGCACTGCAGAAAGTGCTTATAGGAAATTATACCAACAGCCAAAAAAACTTTAAACAGTTTTTAGCAATATAAACATATTTGAAATTTCTTATGTCAGGTGATGAACTTATCCGTCACTGACGGCTACCAGAAATATGCTAAGGGACTCTGTTTTGGAATAACAATGTTCCATCTACTCAAGTTAAATCTTTTTGAACAGTTATGTGAAGCAATATTTTGTGTGATCATAGGCATCATTGACTTTTTAAAGAACCATCAGTCCTGACCTCCCCTTTCCTGCCTTTTTCCCATGGCAGTTTTCAGTTAATAGGAGACATGAGTGCCATGAACCTGGTAATTGATCTGGCTGTGGCTCAGTGGCTTAATTGTACAATATGGTCTAAAGTCCACAGAGTCACCCTTTTTTGAATGTTTCAGCCCATAATTTTTGCTACTGGGGACTCAGAAGCCTGATAAAAACAGAGAATATTGGTATAAGAATGCCGTAATTCTGGCTTGATGAAACAACTTGGATTTTACTGAATTCCTAAAAGTTATTCTTTGGTTTTAGTACAACAATAAAGATGTATAGTGTGTTTTATATTCAAAATGAAAAATAAACGTGATATATTCCCTGTGAACTTGTAGTTCAAGCATGTTACCAACACCTCACTGTAGGACAGGGAGCCTTGAGTATTACAGCTCAGTTCTGCTTAATGCATCTTTCCTGATATCAGTGACACATATGCAATGTGAGGTCTGAGCCAGTACAGCTGAAACAGGGATGTGATCTGTTCTTCACAAATGTATGGAGGTACTTTACCTGTTAAGGTGCTCTGATACCTTGACTTATGAATTCTTTCTGCCCTTGAATAGTTCTTTTCAGTCACAGTCAATCCAGTGAGGTAAACCTGGGTAAATGTCATCTTTAGAAACCCTCTGCCCATCCATACCTTGTGTCAGAGGCTGCATCCATTCCCATGGTGGCCATGCAACAAAGCATCTGCTCTCTTAGCAAATGATGTAAACTCTTAGAGACAAAATGACTCTTGCCAAGTTTAAAATAAATTGCCTGTGTCCCCAGGGACAGTTCTTACAAAACGCCCTATTTGCAAGAGTTAGGCTGACCAGGCCTCTTATTTATTATTTCTCACCACCTTGAAAAATAAATGTCTCTGTTAAATGGTGTTTCCCTCTGCAACACAGCAGTTAAAGGAGTCAAGGGTAAAACTCTTCTTCTTGTCTTTCAGTATGTTTCATTAGAGCTATACTAACTTTCTACCATATCAGTTAAAAAAAAAAAATAGGCATTCTGAAGAAACCTTCTAAATACAGTTTATCTATAGCTAGCTACTTCTTCTATATCAAATAGCTGGAATATGGTTGGCTCATTGCCGGTCTTGACTTATTTGGCAAATTAATTTTCATTACTTACTTATCAAGAAAATAAACCTCATATTTCAAAATAACTAATCAGAAGAATAATATAGATTAGTGGCATGCAATTTATAGTAAATGACAAATGTCAGTATTGCTATTGTTTTTAAATGTCCGGTTTATAAGATGTAGATTTCTAGTACCCTTGTACAATGAGTTCAAAAATTTGATAGTGTATTGATGAGAAGCTTAAATCCATTTTCATGTATTTTCTTCACTAACCAAATTTAGAGATATATATGAAATTTGTTCTAAAATCTTTGCAAGTTGGATTGGTCTCTTTTTCCCTGCATATTCTTTAGTTCATGTTTTTCTTTTTTTTCTTTCTTTTGATACACAATTTCCCTTCCTCCTTTAGAAGTTCTTATTTACTTTGGACTTTATTAGCCAAAGCACTTCCAATATGTATGTTTTATTTTTTAGTTTATGAAAGGCATAATATATAAGTACCAGAGATACATAGTAAAATACTTATGTGATTGCACATCTATATGCAAAGCTATAATTGGTGTAAAAATTGCTAAAATTGCTATAAAAAATTTGCTATAAAAATAATACTAGACTGAAATAGGTTTTAGAGTCTTGTTTCTTTTGAAAGTGTAACCCTTGCATAGCTTCCTCATTTAAGTAGAATTCTTGATCTGCTTCACACAGCAAACCCATTTTTTTTTTCTTTCTCCTCAAGGATTTGTTCCTTCACTGTTAAGACTGAAAACCACAAACCATCAAATCACAGAACTTCAAGGGACTACCAACATAGAATGCAAGGACAAGATAATTTTGTACTGTACTCAGCAATTGTATTGAAGTCTGGTTACACCAAGCTTCAAACTAAATCTGTGGTTTACATTTCTTTTTTCAACTACAGGACACTTGACTGTGATATACCAGTAAGTCATTCTTGATTGCAAAGGGGTTAACTAATGACTAGAGGTGAATGCCCTTGTTTAAGCAGCAATGAGTTGAGCATATTCAAGTTTTGAGGCAAACATGCATTCATCAGTGACAGACATTTTTTAATTCATAGTTCTTTACTACAGTAGATCTTGGACATGGGAGTTTAAAAAAATAGTGAATAATTTAAAAAGTACACATAGACTTTGCATGAATTTGCAGCTTGGAATTTAGCCTGCTGTCTATTAAATATATCTGATTATTTTTCTAGTCAGTGGGATACTTCAGAGAGAGAGGATCAGAATAAGAATTTTACAAGTCAAAAGAAGAAAGTAATATAATAGTGTACTTGTCTATGTTTCACAAACTGCTTATATATGCTATTTTAGCAGTTATTCCAGGAAGATTTAACTCCTCACTGCACTGTAGTTTTGATTTACAACACTTTGCGGGATTTTATTTCTACTCCCAAAGTGGTTGTCTACAGCATCTGTGCAGAACTTGCAGCATAGAAAGCAGGGTTTCATTATTAGCATCTTAACAGTTGCTTAAAAGATCCCAAAGACATGACTTGGGCTGATGCGATATTTGGAAAGGAGATTCATCTGCATAATACAATCAAACAAAGCACAGTCCTCACCTGAGCCAGTACACGTGTTAATAATCACATTAGCTTTTCTCCAGATGAGAAAATGTATTTTCTGAGTGTCCAGCATGAGAATATGCTGAGTAAATCAGCAAATTCAAAACTGAACAGTTCATGTGTAGTTAGTGAAGTTCTTCCATCAGTCAAATTAAAAATTACAGTGTGTAGAACTGAGGTAATCTAAGAATTTTATGTACAACAGCGATATCCAGACAAATAATCAGAGCAGGAACTAGAGAAACAAAATGTGATATTCATGGTAATAAGAGATTTAAATAACACTATAAGGTCATTAAAAGATAAAAATAGGAATCATAAAAGTCTCTAAATGATATCAGTAGAAATGTTTTGAAATAAAATGTTGAGAATGAATGAATGTGACGGAGAAAAATATTTTTTTTCTGCATTTTCTAATTAGTTAATTAAATGTTATTCAACTAGTTTGACATAATGTTTCTTCTTTTCTAAACATGTTGCTTCGTGCTCTGCCTTTTGTCTTCACTTTGAGCCAACAGGATCTCAAAGTTATAAAAGTCAAGTACAAGACTACAGATACCAGAAGAGAGAACCAAACCTTGATCCTGAACTTGAAGACTCCTGTACCACAGTATAGATTTACTCTCAAATTTTATAAGATTCCTCCCACTCTTCTTCCCCTGCAAGTAGGGCCTGTTTTTTCTTTTTTTCTTTTTTAGAAGATAGACAGAAATTGTTCTGTTTGTTCCAACAAGAGGTAAGAAACCAGGCACTTTCTAAAATTCTATCAAAAAGCCCAACAGTTTATTTTCTTTAGACATGTTCACATCTAAATTATTCACAGAGAAATCCAAAAGGAGCTACTATCAGAATTCCTACACTGGTACAAATGAAAGGTCCAGATAGGTCAGTTTCATGTCATCCTACTGAAATGTTAATAAATATATATCCTTTCATCATTTTTTGGTTTATGTGTCCCAAATTTCTAAGAAAAGACACAAGGAAAAAAGAGGTCAAGTATTCAGTATTGCCTAATTGGGTGCTGAAAGGCAAATATTTCTGCCAGAATATATTTTATATAAGCTGATTCGCTTATCTCCTTTTATTCATACTTTAAATAAAAATGCAGTTCTAGTCTAGATAAGGACATCCGATGACAAATCTGTTTTAAATCCTTTCTTCTATTTACAGTTCACTTTGATGTGACCAGTCTTCTCATTTTCTCTCTCTTCCTTCCTTCTTCCCTCCTTACACTAAGTTAGCAGTTCTCTGTTAACAGTACATTCAGGTTTAGATATGTATCTTAATTAACAGAAAAACTGTCAGCAGGTACTAAATCTGAGTTCAGAAATAGGAGAGACTCCCAACGGCACAGATTTTCCAATCACCAGTTTAATGAACTACCACTATCTAAATAGACCAGATGACTGGGAAAGTCTTTATTAGATATACTGCTCAAAATATGTTGTATGAATTAAAAATTACAGATCATATTGTATCCTTCCTGAAGGATGAAAGTTTACACTGATAAGGGAATGTGGAAAATGAACCATATCACGGTATTTAATGAGACCAAATGATAAACAGAGAGAAAAGGTCATACTCAGAGATGTCTAGTAATGCATGTCTTGATGAAAATTTTCCTGCTCTGTCCAGGGACAACATTAAGGCCTTCTAAATTCTTTATGGCTTCTCCTTTCAACCAAATTCCTGTATCTATGATGAGGGTGAGCTGCAGAATTAGCTTTAATAGACAACAGCTTCATGGTTACCTGATATATAAAAGCACTCAAGTTTAAACGAACTTTAAAACATTTCAACATTTGCCTTCCAAGGCATATGCTGTTATCTTGTTCACTTTTTTTTTTTTCAAAAAATCTACTATAGATTTAAGCAAGTTTTAAAAAACAAATAATCAGTCATTATGCAGTACATTTGCATAAGAAAAAGCTTTCTATGAAAGCTTTCTATAAGCTCAAGCATTTAAGACTTCTGTGTAATGACTGATTAATTTTTTCTTCATATTGTAGATGGAGACAGCAGTGCACACAAAAAAAAAAAAAAAAAAAAATTACTGGAGACAAGAAATTCAAGATGCGATACTCATCTCCAAATCTGTGTTTTGTTGGAATTTGGGTCATCAGAATCAGCAATACAGATCTCATGTCTCTAAGGTGAGTCTCAGACTATCATTGGATGGTATCTCCCCTTCTTTGCCTGTATACTATGGCAAACACATATGAAATATTTCTGGACAAAAGTTCAATTTAAACTGTGCTCATTTTGACAAACTAGCACTAATAGTGAAAAATGTACTTTGTAAGATTCTTATAAACAGGTCTATTCTGTGGATATTCAGTACAGTATGTTTACACTTAAATTCTAGTACTCTCTGACATAGCAGAATAAACATATCTCTGATCAAAGAAAGATGTCTCTCTGGTCAGAGAAAAGATGAAATAATAATTCTGAATTTAAAAATGATAATTGCAAATCATTATTGCAAAAAAATCAGCAAAATCCACAGAATTAATCAAAATGACAACTAAATTTTAGTAGTTATGTGTCTTCTACCTGGGTGATTTCATAAACTTTATTAGGCAGAAAGTTAAACTTTTCTGCTATGAAAACTCAATGTAAAGTTAAAATAGCTTCAGATATCCGTAAGAACGCCCAGACATCCAGAAAAATGTACTAACTTGGCCAGTTAACCAAAGGTGCATGCCAAAAGTCTTTTACCTTGCATCAGGAAAAGCTCTGGACAACAAATCCATACAAGTTAAGTCATTGTATTATTGTTTCATATTTTCCGATTCGTCTCCTTTGTAAAAAAATAATGCTTAATCTTTATTTCTTCAAAATTCTTTGCAAAACACCATTTAAATACTAACTAATTAACATTCATAAATATTTACTAATGCATTTGTGTCTAGAACACATGCTAGTAGGATCATGTTTTCTAAATCTTGTGGTACGATTTGTAAAGCAGCAGTATTATAAGCTGCCAGCTGCAGACAGTTATTGCTTGCATGCTTTGCTCTTCTGCTTTGCAGACTTCTGTTTGAAGCCAAGTGAGCATGAAAATGATGCACACACCTTCCTAGGACTTCATAGAAGATTTAAAACAAGGCCTCACTCAGTATTACATAGGGCAAATAAATAATTAAACTTTCTCTGCAACACTTAGCAGCACTTGTAGTTTTTTATAGTTGAATATATTGCACTTATATATCTTATAGTTAAGATTTTCTTTCCTTTTTTTTTTTTTTTTTTTTTTTTACTCCATGGTGTGGAGAAATTAGTGAGAAATCCTTGTAAAAATAGCTCCCATATATACGTACACATATATATACATATATACACTATGCGTCTTCACATCATAAATGTTCTTTTGTACTTACCAGGTCCTGACCACTGAAGCATGTGAAAACTTCAATGAATGGTTACTAGTGGAGAAGATATATTTCGTCCAGTGCAGCTGGCATGGCATTCTTTCTTAAATAGAATGTTCCACCTCCCAATGTTTTTATGAAGTGATTTCAGCAGCCTTAGCTGCCAAATCCCATCAGCTTTCTGCTTAGACCTGAAAGTTCAGCCTTATGACAACAGTGGTTTAAAGATGGAAATACTAAAATATGGGCTGCTTGGAAAGGTTGTTAATTAATATTTGTTTACATTAGTGGGATATAAGATTAAATTTCCACAGCAGTTCTAAATTTTCAGACCACCTTAGTGGATCAGCTATATAGTAGTCTAGATAAGATTGGATCCAGTATGTCAGAGAGAAATTATCTAGCTGTGTTCCTCATATTGACATCTAACTACGTAGTGTGTAAAATACAGGGGCTATTTTTGAAATGGTATTTCTCTAAAGATGGCAATAAATAATAACAAAACTTGGCATAATCCAAGATAGATTTGATTTTACCTTTCCATAAGCCTTATTCATCCTCTCTTGCTACAATAGCCGAATATCCTGCTGTTAATGTATGGGAAACCACAGTACCCATGAGCGATAATAAAATTCTGGTGATAGTTTCATGGGCAGGGAAGTAAGTCACAGAGGGTCTAAAAGCATTTCCATGGAGAAAGAGATGAAAGAGTCGGTCTTCAAAGTTATTAGATTAGCATCTCTGTCACTAGACCATTGTTTATTTTAATTTTATACAGGAACTGCAGCTAGATTTAGGACAAAATAAAATGAAAAAGTAAGTTCTCTTACTTTCACGGATATCTTGGCAAAGAAAGCACCTGTCTCAAACCATCAACAGCCAAAACTTGTATAGAAATTTGATTTCTGATTCTTGAGATGCATGGCAATCTCAGCTCAACACAGGGCCCTTACCCCTGTGACCAAAGTTGCTGTAATGAGCCATCCTAGGCTCCATTTCTGAGATCACAAACTGATATTCCAGTAGCATTACAGCATTCGTTTCAGACCAGACAAGTTACAACAACTGCCTAAAAGATTCTAATGTAAAAATAGAATCATCTTGTTGGCTCATAAAGACACAAGTCTACCCAAATTCAACAAAATGAACCTTGATGACATGTAAGTGAGAATTACATACAAGAACAAGACAGAATGAAAGCCAAGAGGCTACAACTGAAATAAGAATAAAGAAAAAATAAAATATGTTATATTGATATCGCCAGGTTGGATTGATGATTCTTATCATTTCTGAGTTACTCCACCATAGCTTGATCAGAAGTATGGAAGATATAATGGTTAATAGTTTCCAGTTTAAGCTGAAACAAAATCAAACACCAAACCAAAGCTACATGTCAGTTCTAGCATTATGTACACTTTGGGGATATGGAAAAATAGGTAGAAGATTCG